>NC_086450.1:364617708-364857708 GCF_028390025.1 Pseudophryne corroboree | reverse complement strand
GATGCTGGGAGATGAGCTCATCTCCATGCCGCCTCTCCCTATCTAGTAAACGGGTCCTGGGTCGCATCGACCTGGGAGCCCGTTTACGCAGCCACTGACCCGGTAATCAACCCAGGTATAACACTGCTTTATTCCCGGGTTGAATTGCCGGGTCAGGCGACCCGCGATTTCGGCAATGCCCCTTTTACACCGCACGCCGACCCATGTCGACCCAGCAATATGCCGGGTCGATACCGGGTTATTTGTGCAGTGTGAAAGGGGTATAAGTGAGGCTCAACCATTGCCTTATTGAGGTTTACTCATAGTCTAGCTATTCATGCTCCTGTATTGCTCCATTGAATTTCCTGGACTTTGGCCTCAGCTTGCCTTTAACTATGATTCTAGTTGATACCTCTAGTTTTCTGACTCGCTCTACTTAACCCTTTGAATGCCTCTCTGACCCTGGCTTGGTTTCCAGTGTACTGAATTCATGACTTTTGAACTTGTACTTTAGTTCTGTTTTGCCCATAGATCCCACTGCAGTAGCGGATCTTGCCACGGGCAAGTAGGACTTTTGCCCGGGGCGCCGCCATCCGGAGGGAGCCGCACCATGGCAAGATCCGCTACTGTTTGGCAGTGCCCCCCGATGTGTCCCCTGCTGTGAAGGGAACTAGACGCTACCCGTCTAGTTTCCCTTCGTGGAGAGGACCTTTGCTGTGCGGTGCGCGATGACGTCATCGCGCACCGCACAGCATTGTGGGACTGGCACAGACGCTAGGGGTCATAATTGACCTCTATCTAGTGTCTATCTATGCTGTGCTATGGTTGAGACGTCATGACGTCTCTCCCATAGATCCGAGAAGAGGAGCGGCACCGGCGGAGGTCTGCAGCGGCCGGGAATCAGGAGCGGGGATAGTAAGTATTCATTTTTTTTTTGGTAAGCAGCGCTGCTGTAAAGGGGGCACAAATGGGGGCACAACTCTAAAGGGGGCGTAACTGGCCACGCCCCTGTATGAAGCCACGCCCCTATTTTCCGCCCGGGGCGCAACAAGGGCTAGAACCGGCCCTGGATCCCAGCAATTGGAATCCAAATCCTGAAGTAAAATTGCTGCAGTATGCTCACTATACCTCCACATGAGAGCACCTCCACTCCGGACCTACTGTATGTATATATTAGAGATGTGCACCGGAAATTTTTCGGGTTTTGTGTTTTGGTTTTGGATTTGGTTCCGCGGCCGTGTTTTGGATTCGGACGCGTTTTGGCAAAACCTCCCTGAAAATTTTTTGTAGGATTCGGGTGTGTTTTGGATTCGGGTGGTTTTTTTTCAAAACACCCTCAAAAACAGCTTAAATCATAGAATTTGGGGGTAATTTTGGTCCTATAGTATTATTAACCTCAATAACCATAATTTCCACTCATTTCCAGTCTATTCTGAACACCTCACACTTCACAATATTGGCCCTCATTCCGAGTTGTTCGCAGCAGTTCATCGCATTGCAAACGGCAAAAAATCTCAAACTGCGCATGCGCAAAAGCGGAAATATGCATGCGCAAAGCGAACGATACGACACTTGTGCAGAATTACTAAACGAAAATCTGCTCGTAATACATAACCGAAAACAGGGAGTGACGGAGGCGTGGCAGAGGCACGGCTTCGCAATCCAACGAAATGGGCGTGAAAGTGGGCGGCTAGTGTGGGAGTATGCAACCAGTAGTAGGCGTGTTTTTGGCAAAAATGCGTATCCTATGTTAAAAGTACATAAGAAATGTTCGCTATCTTGACGCAGCCGAAGAGTAAGTCTGCAGCTACTCAGCACTTGCGAAGTACTGTTACAAGTGTGTGTCTGCTGTAATTAGCAATTAATTAGCAACTGAATTCACCTGTTGAGCAATTACTCGCCAAACACTGCTCTTACAAAATACTACAAACAGCAATTATATGGCCACTTAACATTTGTATTGTGACCACAAATAAATCTGACACACTCACAAATAATGCACTGTATTTTTGGGACAAATAAAAATTAACTGATGTTAAATGCATGTTATAATTATTTGTTAAATAATATCAAATGTGACTAAACAAACTTATAAACTACATCAGCTAAATCTTCTCGACATAGACATATTCCTTTGTACATACCAAATAACATGAGCAACATAATGCAGCCTACATTTAATGTGACTTAATCTGTTTTTTGTTTTTTTTTGGTGTGAATATGTGTCCACATCTAATACTATGGCATGTTGCCCCTAGTAATCCAAGTTCCTTTTTTTTTTGTTTTTTTATATGGCCAATTAAGTGTTGTGCAAGGCATACAGATTTAACATTACAAAATGCAATGTTTGTCTAAATATTTTGATTGTTCCCTTGTTCCACAAATGTCAATATGCCATGTTCAAGTTTACAGGGCACAGTTTTCCTGAGTGCATAACCTTTAATAAAACACACAAACAATTGTAAAGTAATTTTTTTTTACTTATAAAAAATTAGAAAACACCAACACAACATGGCTACAAATGAGCATCACATACAGAGATGGACATAGCAGCAAGCAGATGGCAGTGGCAAAATGCACATAGCAGAACCCAGTACTATGGTAACCCCATCTTCTGACAAAATATGATGTTTTAACTTAACTAAGTGAACCCCCAGCCAGACTAAACTTTTAGGGGAACTGAGGTAGATTCCGGAGCCAACACACAAACACAAACATACACAGCACGCTAGGAAGAGGAAGATGTCTCAGGTGTAGGGCCAAATAACTCACAGGCTACAATTTAAAGAAAACCTTTCACTTTGAGGGAGTTCTACATTCTGGCCACACAAGCCAAAAATAAAAAAAACATCGAGGCAACATGTAAAACATGGGTGCTGCCCATCTGGAGAGACATCACTTTCTCTTTTTTCCCCCCGCCTGATGTAGTTCTTCATGGCTCGGTCTGCGGAGCGACCTTGAGGGCCCTGCCCAGTGGGATGTTCTTCCTGGGCAGGGGGAGGGGAGGGAGCCGATGTGGCTGGCTCTCTGCCACTGTGGGCAAGGGAGACAGTGATGTCCTGGAGCCCTTGCCGAATCGAATTGGCAAGTTGTTGGAGTTGATCTTGGCCCTGCCTGATCTCTGCCAGACCTTGGCAGAGTTGAGCTACACCTTGCTCCACACTGGTTCTGTGCTCAGTGAGCCGAACAGGTATCTGGCTTACCTCTCGGAGCATCCTGTCCTGAAAAGCATTCAGGCTCTCACCATACCTGGCTATTTCAGTCAGGATTTCCGGGATAGCAGAGTGTTGGGTGGGGGGGCCAGTTTATATCTGGACAGATGGAATGTGTGGTCCCACACTGGCACAGACACTAGGTCCCTCCACCTCAGCCTCAGCCACATAACCCTCCTGTGACTCTACCTGCTCACCCACCTGTGCTGTGTTATGTTCAAAGCAAATAGAAGAATGAGTGGAAAAAGAGTAGAAAAAAACAATATGATCCCCCCAAAAAAAACTTAACAAATATGTGTGTAACCTTACCTTGCAAGTCATGTGCATGGAGTATTTCAGGCAGGTCCGTGTCCATATGAGACACCCCAACCCCCTCCTTGTATCTCACACAGTCCATCGCCATCTCCTCAAGATCTGTGTATTCCACAGTGGCAGCAGGACCTCCCCATGTTGCCCTCGAGGCATTCCACTCCGCAGCCCTCTTGCCCTTCAGGCGGGATTTGAAGTCGGCCCAACTACATATGTGGTGAAAAATAGGGGCAAGGTAGAGAAAAATTATGAATACCTGCTTTAATATATAGTACACATGTTATGCATTTGGTTGCTATAGGCAACATCACATCTAACTAACTTTTTAAGAATACTTGGCACATAAAATGGACTGGCAATATACACTTACCGTCTTCGAACTTCCTGTGAGGTGCGTACTATTGAGCCGACTTCATTAACAGAATCAGTGATGTCCCTCCAAATTCTCTCTTTGGTTGCAGCACCCATGTTTTTGGGTCCTCGATGTATTTTTTGCATTGCCTGTGTGACCAAAACCCGTAACTCCCTCTTAGTGAAGGCGGGCTATCTTTTCTTTTTTTTTGGATTTAGCCTGTGAGCTATCGTCCTGTCCTTCCTCACCATCTTCCTCTTCACTAGCTGCTTGTGTAGTTTGTGTTTGAGCTGCTAGTCCGGAATCACCCTCAGTTTCCCCACTATCTATGTCTGGCAGGGGATTCACTCCTAACTCCTGGGTATCAGAAGATGGAGTTTGTCAAGTACTGGGTCCTGCTATTTCTAACTCAGCATTGCCAAAGTCAAGCATCTGCCTCCGCAGTGCTAAGCTTCTATGTGCTAAAGCTGCCATCTGCTTCTGCACCTCGTCCATCTCTGCTGCCATCTGCTCACGAGTAGCCATGTTGCTGGTGGCATGTGTGTATGCACGAGTGTTTAGCTATTTATAGCTGCTTGTGTTTTCCGGTGCGGAATTCCTCGCAGGTGTATATTATGCAAATTGGGTCAGTAATTGTTGCACTGGCTATATAAACGCCCTGCATGCAGCCTGTGTGTGTGTGGGTGTATGCTGAAAATTACTGAAGCAAGGTGGACATTTCTGAGTGAGCACATTTCTGAGTGAGTTTTGCGAGTATTTTATATTGTTTCAGTACAGTTTTTTTATGTAATGTTCTCCATATCATGTATGTTGTGTAAGATTGTTGTCTACAATGTTTTTAAAATATAAAAATACTTTTGTAGTTTTGAATGTAAACATCAAAAATTTAAAATTTTCTTTTACATTTTCTGTTTGGCTTGTGCATCTGTTTAGCCTAAAAAATCAACACCATCTGATCCTAAAAAACAACAAATTTGTGACTTTGTGTAGCTGTTTGTTACAGCAAAATGTGGTGAGTAAACAGATTGTTACACTTAGTTGTGTTTTTTCTAAGCCCAAAAATAGGGCATCAAAAAATGTGTGTGTTGTTTTAAATATATATATATATAAATATATATATATATATATATATATATATATATGTAAACTTATATGTTTATGATTTGCAGCCATATCTCAATGATGTGTGTGTGTGTGTGTGTGTGTGTGTGTGTGTGTGTGTGTGTGTGTGTGTGTGTGTGTCCGCGGGTGCGAATCTCCGCCCATGCGAACTGTACAGACTATCCTGCACATTAATGTACACATATCAATAGTTTATTACAGATGACACCATGCAATTACAACCAATCACATGCCACCACACACTATAAATATAAGCCCATATATGGAAAACGCCATTGCCACCATTCGTGCAGCAGCTTTTTCCCGCCGCGAGCTGCGCGTCCTGGTTGTGGTAATGGACCGTCGCGTAGGCCACGCAGGGCCCTTTATCCCAAATAGGATTAAGCACGAGGCCTACGCGGAGGTCCGCCGCTTATTGAGAACCCGCGTCCGCAGCAGGAGGACCATCATTCAATTGGAGAGGCGCTGGAGCGACCTTCGCAGGCGCACGCCGGACCTGTTGGCGGAACTCCGCCAACAAATCCGTGACATACGTAGGCGCAGTAAGTAAAATATTACAGTAAATAACACTGAGAATTTTAGCCTAAACTGTGCCTATTTTCACTGAGTGATAGTGTGAAAATTTGCACACTGACAATAAACTATTGTAGAATAAACATGACACAGTGTGTGTGGTTAGGGCAAGCAGTACTGACTGTGTAGCAAGGTGCTTCTGAAAAAGTGAATGTTGTTGTACAGAGTTGCTACACAGTCTGTCAACTGAACCCAATAACTTGCTCAGTGGGCAAAAATTAATAAGGTGGGAGGTTTTAAGAACTGGTGATGTTGCCTATAGCAAACAATCAGATTTTATCTATTTTCTGATAGCAGCAGCTTAATAAATGTTACGTAGAATCTGATTGGTTGCTATGGGCAACATCACCAGTTTAATAACAAAAAACACGTATTAATGTTACCCCTGTGTCTTTAACATGGGACAAAACAGTGTGTTAGGAATATGCTGTGGACTAAATTTTTCATGCTACAACCTAAATATTACACATGTCATTCTAGGCCGAGCACAATGGGAAGCTGCTGCTGCTGGGAGCCCAGACCAACCCAGTTCTCAGCCCCCCTCCCCTTCTGTTGCCCAATCCCCCTCTTCTTCCCAGTCCCCTTCTCAGCCCCCCTCCCCTTCCGTTGCCCAATCCCCCTCTTCTTCCCAGTCCCCTTCTCAGCCCCCCTCCCCTTCTGTTGCCCAATCCCCCTCTTCTTCCCAGTCCCCTTCTCAGCCCCCCTCCCCTTCTGTTGCCCAATCCCCCTCTTCTTCCCAGTCCCCTTCTCAGCCCCCCTCCCCTTCTGTTGCCCAATCCCCCTCTTCTTCCCAGTCCCCTTCTCAGCCCCCTTCCCCCTCTCTTTACCAATACCCCTATCTGTTCCCCTTCCCCACTGAAGGACAAACTACCACTCCGGCCCCCTCCCCCTCTCTTTTCCAGTCCCCCTCTCTGGCCCACTCCCCTTCTGTTGCCCAAACAGCCTCTCCGCCCCCCTCCCCCTCTCAATCTGACCCACCCTCTGAAAAAAGCACCCCAATCCCTCCTCCTTCACCAATCCCTCCTCCTTCACCAATCCCTCCTCCATCCCCAATCCAGCCTCCTTCCCTAATCCAGCCTCCTTCCCCAATCCAGCCTCCTTCCCCAATCAACCCTCCTACCCCCATCCAGCCTCTTTTCCCCATTTAGCCCCATTCCCCACCCAGTGAGTGGGCAGCAGAAGCCCCAGCGGAGATTCCGGGGAGTCAGCATGTGGCAGATGAAAGTAAGTTTATCAACATTTAAAAGGTATTGGTTACCTACTTAAACTTGAAATTAAAATACATGCAGTGTTGTACTGTTGCCATTCTTGGCCCAAGGAAAAATGTTTGTGTTCATCTTCATGGTATAGATGTGGCATTAACATTTATGTGAGTATCATTAGATGTACAGTGTCTATGTGTGCAATGTTTAAGCTGTCCACTCTAGGTCGACACTCATTAGGTCGACAGGGTTGCCAGGACAACAGGGTTTATATGTGCTAGGTTGTCAGTGAAACAGTTAGACCTGAGTGGAGTTTAGTATGTTGTAGGTCTTTTACACTTGTGCCTGGGTATTCCTAATATTTGCACATTCAACTCGCATGCTTCACTTTGTTAGCCAGGCTAAGGACACAATGATTTGTGTTGTGAAAGTTACACTCACAAAAAGTTTTTGTAAAAATTTACAATCTGTTTGACCTTAGGTAGTTAGGCAGCCTTTCAGGGAGTGTGGGCATGCTAGGATATGTTGTCCTTCTGAAGATGTTGATATGCAGTGTGATGATGCTGGGCAAACACCACAAAAGACAAGTCTGCTTCACTCCAGATGTGAATGAAGGGCAGCATGGGGTTACATGTACTAAGATGGGAATGTTATTCAAGATGGGATGTTGCCCATAGCAACCAATCAGAATCAACGTCTCAGTTATTTAGCACCTTCTAGAAGAGATGTGGAATGTGATTGGTTGCTATGGGCAATGTCCCATCTTAAATAGAACTCCCATCTTAGTAAATGTACATCATGGTGTGGTACACTTTTACACATTGTAATTTATCAATGACAAACATTGCTGAGCATGCTTGTGTGTTGGTATGCTAGTGTTTTTACATTCAAACATCCATGATGTATTTCCTTTGCTATGAAAGTGTGCTTTGTGGATTGCTGGTGTAATAGGTAATGTGAGTTATGTTGTAAATTTAATTTATATTCTGCATTTCAGATGGTGCCGTTGGAGGTCCCACAAGCCTGGCAGGCATCGTGGCCAGCCTAAAGGGACATTTGCAGGCAATGCTGTCTGACCTTGAAAGGCTGGGAAATTTTTGTTAATTTATTTTTAAAAAGTTTACACATATTACCAAAAAAAACAAAAAACAAAAAAGTTTTACAAATAAAATACTATTTTTTCCAGTTAAGCGCTTGTTGTGTTTTTAATTGCAATAAAATAACAGCATATTGCCAAGCATAAATTGGTTACCTTACAAAAAACACACATAAAACTTACCATTATTAGTCTTATTAATTACATACAAATTAGGTCAGTTATTAGCTTATTGTTTTAAAAAACATGTAAACACATACATTCACACACTAAACTTCCACTCCATATTATGCTATTTAACATTATGTCAGGCACAGTTTACACATCTATTACACTTATTTATAAACAAACATGGTAATGTCCAATTATGCCTAAAAAGTGTTCTTGAGGTATTCTTTGCAGACTTAATTGGTCATGCACACAATCAATCATTACACTAATTGGATTTGTAATTGAGGTACGCTTGTTGAGTTAGAATTGCAAGGTGTAATATAAATTAGGGGGGAAAAAACCATTGCTGTGCGTTTTTCCGCAAAAACTTGAGCACATTTAAGAGGAATGTGTAAATCTACGATGAGTTTGGATTTTAACGATGATGTTTGTGCTTATGCGATGGGTTCGCATTAATGCGTTTGGCATACGCCTACTTTGTGTAGTACTGTGTACGACATTGCAAAATACCGTTGGGGGCGGAAGTTCGCAATTTTACAACGTATTCGCAACTTTGCAAATATGTTGTGTGAACGAAAAAAATAGCGAACAACTCAGAATGAGTGTCAAAGTCAGAAAAATGTCTCAATGCACGTTGCCATATTTGCACCGCACACTGGTCCGCGCTGCGCGTGCATGCGCTCTCCCGTGGATTCGCATACCCGCAATAACGTGCACTCGCAGGCGCGGTATGCGTATTTACGGTAGAGTTTATGTAGTCGTAGCGTGCGACTCATTCGTTACAAATGTTCACAATTAATGTAGTTTATAGATCATAGTCCCTTTGATAGATTCTGAAAGTTTGGTTAAAATACAATGTCCCAGAGCTGAGGAATCCCTCTTTATATCGTACAAAGGGTCTAACAGGAATCATACAGCAGTGTTTGGTACCCATCGGAAGAGTATTTAATTAGCAATATTCCGGTGTTGGTTTGGAGCGTATTAATCGCTCGTGCGAATAGTTATGGACATAAGAAGTTTATGTCCATTTCTATTATTTACACATACTCAGGTATGCGGCGGGAAACCCAGTTTCCCACCCACCTGAGCTGTTGGAAATCGTCACAGCCCACCTGTATGAATCACCCTATGACCTTTTGTTATGATACAGGGCCGAATTCCTTCGGCCAATGGACAATGGGATTGTAGGACCAGGAGATTGCATTGTGTGTGGGGCATAAATAGGCAGGCCGACCACATCCAGCTCTCACTCTCTCATCAACGGTTATCTGCTGATAGCCGGGAGCTGGATATCGAGGCGCAGGCGATCATACCCTTTGTGCGTAAGTTTCTCTCCGTTATCATTGTCTTTCTGTGAGCCAATTTCTCTCATCTCATCTCTCTCTCTCTCTCTCTCTCTCTCTCTGTTCTGTTCTCTCATATCTCCCCTAGACTAGGCTAGTATTGTATTGTATTAGATAGTATTGTATTGTATTGCATTTAGGTCAGTGTAGTATTGTCTTTTTGTATTTATTGTTTAGTTCTGTGGTTAGGAAGTCTCTGTTATATTGTAGTGTATCATTTGTACTGTTATCCCCTTTTACAAGTATATTAGATATAATACAGTCAATAGGCTTTGGAACCTAAACCAGCATCTGTGTATTTCCTATAGTGTTAAGTGTTCACTTGAGCGTCGGTGACGCTCAAGCAGCTTTGTAGTTAGTCAGGTTACACAAGGTTGCACTTACACCCTGTACTCACATTAAGGTATTCTTTGTATTTCATTGGTATAAGGTTTTAACATAAAGGTATAGTGTTGTGAGCGTCTGCATCACTGGTGACCTCCTCGTGGTCTCGAGCGTAAGCTACGCCATAGCGAATCATTACCCTAGACATAACCAATAACGTGTCCTGTGATCGCTGGGCCGTGAGCGAACGTGACGCTTGAGCGTCTCGCCTACGGCTGAGCGATCGTTACGCAACTAGCGTACCATTACGGTACTTCTTAAGTAAACAGCGTACAGTGTTCTTAGCTTCATAAAGGGTTGTTATACGACAAAGGAATTTAGCATTGTCATGAGGGCCATTATTTTTAGTCCTAAAATTTGCACCGAGGTCGCTGGATGACTTAGCTAAGCGACCCAAGTGGGCGGCACAAACACTTGGCCCATCTAGGAGTGGCACTGCAGTGGCAGACAGAATGGCAGTTAAAAAAAATTGGCCCCAAACATCACATGATGCAAAGATAAATTAAATTAAAAAAGAGGTGCAAGATGGAATTGTCCTTGGGCCCTCCCACCCACCCTGGGCCCTCCCACCCACCCTTATGTTGTATAAACAGGACATGCACACTTTAACAAACCCATCATTTCAGCCACAGGGTCTGCCACACGACTGTGGCTGAAATGACTGGTTGGTTTGGGCCCCCAACAAAAAAAGAAGCAATCAATCTCTCCTTGCTCAAACTGGCTCTACAGAGGCAAGATGTCCACCTCATCATCATCCTCCGATTCCTCACCCCTTTCACTGTGTACATCCCCCTCCTCACAGAGTATTAATTCGTCCCCACTGGAATCCACCATCTGAGGTCCCTGTGTACTTTCTGGAAGCAATTGCTGGTGAATGTCTCCATGGAGGAATTGATTATAATTCATTTTGATGAACATCATCTTCTCCACATTTTGTAGAAGTAACCTCGTACGCCGATCGCTGACAAGGTGACCGGCTGCACTAAACACTCTTTCGGAGTACACACTGGAGGGGGGGGCAACTTAGGTAAAATAAAGCCAGTTTTTGCAAGGGCCTCCAAATTGCCTCTTTTTTCTGCCAGTATACGTACGGACTGTCTGACGTGCCTACTTGGATGCTGTCACTCATATAATCCTCCACTATTCTCCCAATGGTGACAGAATCATATGCAGTGATAGTAGACGACATGTCAGTAATCATTGGCAGGTCCTTCAGTTCGGACCAGATGTCAGCACTCGCTCCAGACTGCCCTGCATCACCGCCAGCGGGTGGGCTCGGAATTCTTAGCCTTTTCCTCGCAGCCCCAGTTGTGGGAGAATGTGAAGGAGGAGCTGTTGATGGGTCACGTTCCGCTTGAGTTGACAAGTGTCTCACCAGCAGGTCTTTGAACCTCTGCAGACTTGTGTCTGCTGGAAAGAGAGATACAACGTAGGCTTTAAACCTAGGATCGAGCACCGTGGCCAAAATGTAGTGCTCTGATTTCAACAGATTGACCACCCGTGAATCCTGGTTAAGCGAATGAAGGGCTCCATCCACAAGTCCCACATGCCTAGCGGAATCGCTCTGTTTTAGCTCCTCCTTCAATCTCTCCAGCTGCTTCTGCAAAAGCCTGATGAGGGGAATGACCTGACTCAGGCTGGCAGTGTCTGAACTGACTTCACGTGTGGCAAGTTCACAGGGTTGCAGAACCTTACACAACGTTGAAATCATTCTCCACTGTGCTTGAGTCAGGTGCATTCCCCCTCCTTTGCCTATATCGTAGGCAGATGTATAGGCTTGAATGGCCTTTTGCTGCTCCTCCATCCTCTGAGGGTATAATTCCACCTCGTTACCACCTCTTGCTTCAGATGATGGCAGGGCAGGTTCAGGAGTGTTTGCTGGTGCTCCAGGCTTCGGCATGCGGTGGCTGAATGCCGAAAGTGGCCCACAATTCTTCGGGCCATCGACAGCATCTCTTGCATGCCCCTGTCGTTTTTTAAAAAAATCTGCACCACCAAATTCAATGTATGTGCAACTCATGGGACGTGCTGGAATTTGCCCACATGTAATGCACGCACAATATTGGTGATGTTGTCTGATGTCACAAATCCCCAGGAGAGTCCAATTGGGGTAAGCCATTCTGCGATGATGTTCCTCAGTTTCCGTAAGAAGTTGTCAGCTGTGTGACTCTTATGGAAAGCGGTGATACAAAGCGTAGCCTGCCTAGGAACGAGTTGGCATTTGTGAGATGCTGCTACTGGTGCCGCCGCTGCTGTTCTTGCTGCGGAAGGCAATACATCTACCCAGTGGGCTGTCACAGTCATATAGTCCTGAGTCTGCCCTACTCCACTTTTCCACATGTCCGTGGTTAAGTGGACATTGGGTACAACTGCATTTTTTAGGACAATGGTGAGTCTTTTTCTGACGTTTGTGTACAGTCTCGGTATCGCCTGCCTAGAGAAGTGGAACCTAGATGGTATTTGGTACCGGGGACACACTACCTCAAGAAATTCTCTAACTCCCTGTGAACTAACGCTAGATACCGGACGCACGTCTAACACCAACACAGCTGCCAAGGCCTGAGTTATCCGCTTTGCAACAGGATGACTGCTGTGATATTTCATCTTCCTCGCAAAGGACTGTAGGACAGTCAATTGCTTACTGGAAGTAGTACAAGTGGTCTTCCGACTTCCCATCTGGGATGACGATCGACTCCCAGCAGCAACAACAGCAGCACTAGCAGCAGTAGGCGTTACACTCAAGGATACATTGGAGGAATCCCAGTCAGGAGAGGACTCGTCAGACTTGCCAGTGACATGGCCTGCAGGACTATTGGTGTTCCTGTCTAAGGAGGAAATTGACACTGAGGGAGTTGGTGGTGTGGTTTGCAGGAGCTTGGGTACAAGAGGAAGGAATTTAGTTGTCAGTGGACTGCTTCCGCTGTCACACAAATTTTTTGAACTTGTCAATGACTTCTGATGAATGCGCTCCAGGTGACATATAAGGGAGTATGTTCCTAGGTGGTTAACGTCCTTACCCCTACTTATTAGAGCTTGACAAAGGCAACACATGGCTTGACACCTGTTGTCCGCATTTCTGTTAAAATAATTCCACACCGAATAAGTGATTTTTTTTGTAATTTGACCAGGCATGTCAATGGCCATATTCGTCCCACGGACAACAGGTGTCTCCCCGGGTGCCTGACTTAAACAAACCACCTCACCATCAGAATCCTCCTTGTCAATTTCCTCCTCAGCGCCAGCAACACCCATATCCTCATCCTGGTGTACTTCAACAGTGACATCTTTAATTTGACTATCAGGAACTGGACTGTGGGTGCTCCTTCCAACACTTGCAGGGGGCGTGCAAATGGTGGAAGGCGCCACCTCTTCCCGTTCAGTGTTGGGAAGGTCAGGCATCGCAACCGACACAGTTGGACTCTCCTTGGGGATTTGTGATTTAGAAGAACGCACAGTTCTTTGCTGTGCTTTTGCCAGCTTAAGTCTTTTCATTTTTCTAGCGGGAGGATGAGTGCTTCCATCCTCATGTGAAGCTGAACCACTAGCCATGAACATAGGCCAGGGCCTCAGCCATTCCTTGCCACTCCGTGTCGTAAATGGCATATTGTCAAGTTTACGCTTCTCCTCAGACGCTTTTTTTCTTTTTCTTTATTGAGTCATCATGAGTAGGCAGGCATTAACATGTCAAAAGTAGTTGCCATTTGTTTTGAATAAACCTGGTGTCATACATCGTAACATATGTTAACATAAATAAAACATTAACAGTATCTAATGATGGTGTGGTAATTATGTCGATTTGTTTCACCAAAATCAACATCAAATCTGCAAAGGTAACATACTAGCCTCGAAGGGAGCTGCCAACAAACCTCAAGCATCAGTTCAGGGAAACAGGTGGATCCTGTGCTGCCAATCTCGTTAAATACCATGTGGTGTTTTTTAGGCTATGATGTATTTGTTGTCATGAAATATATGATTTCCATAATGTAAAAAAGCGATCCACCTGTTTATCTTTGTCTACTATCGCTTCCACCCAATCCATTCGAAACAAATGGTATATTTTAGATAGAAATAAAGGAATCTGCGGAGGTGCAGCATCTATCCATCCCTGAAGAATTGTCTTCTTCCCTGCTGTGCTAATGGCTATAAGCAATTTTTTGCACTCTAACGGCATCCTAAGATTCGGATCAATAATGCCCAGGATTGCCCATTCTGGTGTGAAAGGAACGTAGGTTATTAATTTGGCCTCGGCATAACGCCTAACGAGATGCCAGAAATATTGAATGATTGGGCAGGCCCATAAACAGTGATAAGTATCAGCTTCAGGTTGATGACATTTCGGGCAAGAATGAGTTTCCGAGGTTCCCATGTGGAAACGTCGCAGAGGGGATAAATATGTGTTGTGATATACATTCAAAAACAATTCTGTATACATGCTGGCAGGTAAAACCTTGCATGAGAACAGCAGGGCTCTTTCCATTAGAGATATCGTCAACCTAGGGAAATTACTTAACCACTTGGACATGCCTCCCGTAACTTTTGCATGGTCCAAGATTTTCCTCAAGAAAGTATAATGGGAGGAAATAGCTTTACGTTGTGGGACCGGGTAAGATAAAAGATTGTCTAGAGAGTTATTCCAATCCGCTATTGTAAAGTGCTTAAGAACATGAGTTACGTAAAATCGTAATTGTGTGAATGCTAAGGGGTATGGGCGTATCATGGCAAATATCGAGGACACCTCAGTGAAGGTCAGTAATCTTCGATCCTCTATGGAGACTAAGGATCGAAGAGAATGCAACCCAGCCAATCTCCACACACTGAAGGGGTGAGCAGCCATGCCATCCAGAAATTCAGGGTTTTGGAGTAAGGGTAAATGCAGGGAGTGGTAGTGATTCAGTTTAGCATGATGACGCAGAATGTGCCATAGTTTTCTAGTGGTCCACAGGAGTGGGTTGGATTTAATATAATCCGGAACCTCCTGGTCATGCTGGTGAAGGAAACACGTCAGATCTATGCCCTGTAAGAAATTTTGTTCCAATGATGTGTTTGTATAGACTGAACTTTTTTGTATCCAATCTCTCAGGTGTCTTAAGAGAGCAGCGTGATTGTACACTTCAATATCAGGGAAATTTATCCCTCCATTCGATTTAGGCTGGGCCAATTTACGCATCGCTATCCTAGCTCTGCCACCCCTCCAAACAAATCCCCTGAGTGTGTTAATTGACTGGATATCTGTTTTTGTAAGCAAGACCGGGAGTGTTTGCAGTGGATATAGCAAACGGGGGATGGCTACCATTTTAAGTAAGTTGGCCCTGCCCAAATAAGATAACGGAAGACGGTCCCACCCCTTTATATCGGTTGATAAGGTAGATATAGCTTTACTAACATTTAGTCTATATAAAGCATCTATGTTTTTTGGTATCAATATTCCCAGGTTTGGAATTTGTGTATCAGCCCAATGTAGGGGATATTGAGCAGTCCATCGGGTGCTATTGGTAGTGCCGCATAATAACAATGCTCTGGATTTATCAATGTTTATGCTGAAGCCTGAAATAGAACCGAACATTCGAATTTTGTCGAGTATTTGTTGGAGGACCCGTTCAGGATTGCTGATATAAAGGAGTATATCATCGGCAAAAGCAATTTTGATTTTTGGGTCATTTTACTGAACTTCATTTTTTGGATTTTACATGCTCTCCACTATGACATTGGGAATCGGCCTTGGCAGACGATGTTGATGGCATTTCATTGTCTCGGCCATGACCAGTGGCAGCAGCTTCAGCACGAGGTGGAAGTGGATCTTGATCTTTCCCTATTTTACCCTCCACATCTTTGTTCTCCATTTTTTAATGTGTGAAATTATATGCCAGTAATATATCAATAGCAATGGCCTACTGTACTGTCTGTACTACTACTGCTGGTCACCAAAATGCTGCACTGTCCTACTAT
Organism: Pseudophryne corroboree; assembly: GCF_028390025.1. Lineage (NCBI taxonomy): Eukaryota > Metazoa > Chordata > Amphibia > Anura > Myobatrachidae > Pseudophryne > Pseudophryne corroboree. The sequence continues at coordinate 364,842,019 of NC_086450.1, read as the reverse complement.
ATACTGCTCACAACAACAATGCAGCACAGATATGGATAGTATACTTGACACAGAGCTGCAAGATACAGCAATGGACTACTGTACTGTACAACTATATACTGTTGGTCACCAAAATGCTGCACTGTCCTACTATATACTGCTCACAACAACAATGCAGCACAGATATGGATAGTATACTTGACACAGAGCTGCAAGATACAGCAATGGCCTACTGTACTGTACTACTGTATATGTATACTGTTGGTCACCACAATGCTGCACTGTCTTACTATATACTGCTCACAACAACAATGCAGCACAGATATGGATAGTATACTTGACACAGAGCTGCAAGATACAGCAATGGCCTACTGTACTGTACTACTACTATAATTATATACTGGTGGTCCCCACAATGCAGCACACTGAGCACAGATATTTACAGCACACTGAGCACAGATACGGAGCCTTTCAGGGAGAGAACTTAGCCACGTCCTCTCCATTCAATCTCCAATGCACGAGTGAAAATGGCGGCGACGCGCGGCTCCTTATATGGAATACGAATCTCACGAGAATCCGACAGTGGGATGATGACGTTCGGACACGTTCGGGTTAACCGAGCAAGGCGGGAAGATCCGAAGCTGCCTCGGAACCGTGTAAAATAGGTGAAGTACGGGGGGGTCCGTATCTTGGAGAACCGAACCCGCTCATCTCTAGTATATATTCCCTATCAATAATGTAGTAACACCCACAATCTCATACAGCAATCTACCTAATTAATAAATTGCCTGTAATCATACTGTAAATTGTTCCATGCTCTAAATAACCTCAATAATTTATAAAAAAAAAAAATACTGAGAAACTTTTTATTTTATTTTACTTTTAATGAAAGTATCTATGCTTACAGTAGCTTTAACTCTCCATCTCACCAACCTGTATGAATGCATTGCTTTGGAATACATATACTGCCCTACAGATTATAAATTATACAGTTCCATGACAGTTTAGGTGATACTTTACAACCCTATACAGTTCAATAACTTACAGCATCAATTAAAGCAGATCCCAGCTCAGCCCACAAGCCACAAGGGAACATGTACCATGTGTTCTGTAGTTTCGCTAGAGTGACATAACAGTGTCTTGTGTCTCAGCTGTTTGTGCCACTTGGTAACTAAGAAGATGAAAGCCAGTATGTTATGTCAGAGAGCCAGTAGCGTATGTCTGTTGTGAGTGCCTTGCTTTCCATAGAAACCTTCAGTCTCAGGTGCTTTTCTGAACCCTTTAGAGGAAACTGTACTCACACCATTAATTGCTAAAGCGTACAAGTCATGCTGTCATGGGATTTTGAGATTAATGGGAACTCATTTAATGATACTAAGAAAAGAAGCCATTTTTACTCACTGCTTTATATTGAAATAGACTTTAATGTAAGACAGAGAGAACCAGAATTTGGTCAGTGTCAGTGATGAATTATAATAAGGAAGGATGCATGAGATTATCCCCGAGCTCAGATTGACAGTGGGATGAGAGTTACAGCATCCATCCTCTGGGCATTGTTATCTGGTGTTATAACGCTGATCCTGTTTGACTTTAAAAGTAACAATGTGCAATGTTAGTTCATGCTGAGTGAGCCTGTCAGACTGATTGATTTAGAGAGCCTGTCAGATTTATTGATTGATTGAGTGATTGATTGATTGATTGATTGATTGATTGACTGAGTCTGTCTGAAAAGATCGATTTGTCTGGCAGAGGTGGTCATTCCGAGTTGATCGCTCACCTGCTGCTTTTAGCAGCATTGCACACGCTAGGCCGCCGCCCTATGGGAATGTATCTTAGCTTAGCAGAATAGCGAACGAAAGATTAGCAGAACTGCTGCTAAATAATTTCCTGCAGTTTCTGAGTAGCTCCAGACCTACTCCTAGACTGTTATCACCTCAGTCCGTTTAGTTCCTGGTTTGACGTCACAAACACGCCCTGCGTTCGGCCAGCCACTCCCCCGTTTCCCCAGCCACTCCTGCGTTTTTACCTGGCACGCCTGCGTTTTTTAGCACACTCCCTGAAAACGGCCAGTTTCCTACCAGAAACACCCAATTCCTGTCAATCACACTACGATCACTCGAGCGATGAAAAAACGTCGCTCGAGCTTGTGTAAATCTACAAAGTTTTGTGTGAAAGTACATTGCGCATGCGCATTTTTGCCGTTTTTTACTTAATTGCTGCACTGCGAAAAATGGCAGCGAGCGATCAACAGGGAAAGACCACCAGAGTGTGGTGACCTACGCTGAATTCCGTTATGTGTTATACTAATATAAGATAACATCTTTCTTTCAGCTCCTGGGACTTTTAAACCGGTCACTCAAGTTATAAGCAGTGACACCAGGCACTTGGCCCAGTATCACTGCTTGTGGTTCAATATTGGACTTTGTCTGCAGTTATCTTTCTGCCATAGAAATGAGCTGCTCATCCCAAGTTCGGTATGGCTGGACCTCAAAGGTTTGTCCACCAACACAAAAGGCAAAACTGGACAGTAATTCTTATACTAGACCCCTTAGTGACTGGCATAAGTAAAGCAGGAGCAGTCACCCCGCAGGCGCCCACCGCCCATTCGCACCCTGCATCCCGCACTCCGGCTGCAGCAAGCGCTTTGGGCAGTGTGGGCTCCAGCTGCAGCCGGTGCCGTTGCAGCCGGCTCCATTTTCAGACAGACACTAGAGGTCATAATTGACCTCTAGTGTCTATGCGGCGTTGCCTGCTATGTGAGAGAGTCATGACGTCTCTCCCATAGAGAGGAGCCGACAGCGGCCAGAGACAGAGCAGCAGGGCAGCAGCGGTCAGGAAGAAGGAGCAGGGCTGGTGAGTATTGTTTTTTTTTGTGTGTTTGTAAATGGTGCGACAAGGGGGCATCTCTACTGGCGGCACATCTAATTGGGGCACATCTAAGGGGGCATAACTACAGGGGCATCTGTACTGGGGGCACATCTAATGGGGCAAATCTACAGGGGGCATCTCTACTGGGGGCACATCTAAGGTGGCATAACTACTGGGGGCACATCTACTGGGGGCAAATCTACAGTGGGCCTTCCCTGTGAACTACAGGGGCCTTCCCTACGACCCCTCACTATGAAGCCACACCCCTATTTTTTACGCGTGCCTTTGGCGAGCACTATCCCTGTTTTACCTGTCAAGGGGGAGGCGCCAAAGGAAAATTTTGCTCTGGGTGCCACAAGGTCTAAATCCGGCCCTGAAGTAAAGCCTACAGTGCACAATAAAAATCAGTTTGAAAATAGGTTATTGAATATATGGACATCACTGCTCATAGTTATGTTACAGCACTAGCAGATACTTCAAAGGTATATGCCATGTCAATCAATAGGGTAAGGTATGGAAAACAAAGACTCTGTTGCTGTATAAAATTATCTATAGGAGTAAAGCAGTCATGCCTAAGAGCTAAGTACTGAAGCTAAGGGATTCCCTGATTTTACGAAACAGTCTGTGCTGCGGATGGGTGCTCCTAATGTGGGGCAAGACTTGTTTCATAATTTTGAGGTTTTGTACAGTAACGCGCGGTGAGGCCAGTGAATGGTGAGGCACTGGCTTATTGCGGTGGCGCCCCCCCCCCCCCCCCCCCACCAAGAAAGAGCAACCCCTGGTGGCGATGGGTGCCGGGTTCATGATATACTAATATTGTTCTTTACAGTCAGCCTAGAGGTCCCAGCAAGCCTGCCCCAGCATACCGGAGAATGACAAGTGCCAGCATGCCCGGACATTAAGGGCCCGCTGGCACCCGTAGTCCGCCTGTAAAGAAAATATTAAAATAAAAACACAACACCTAATGTTTTAATAGTTTATTTAACTGCACCTTCACCTGGGGGCGGCAGCCTTTAAGCTCTTTTTCATGGCCGCTGCCACCCCAGGTCTTCAGGAGCTCTTGCCTGCTCCCTTTCCCTGCCGCCGGACTGACCACCGCTGGCTTATATAAGCCAGTTGAGGGGGTGGGGCAATGACCCGGCGAGCTATGATTGGCTCATGGCGGCCATCTTGAATTTCAAAAAGGACGCTGAGGTGCCCTTTTTGAAAAGGGAAGCTGGCTCTCCGCTGCCGAAGTCTGCAGAAATGCTGGCAGGGACAGGATCCTCTCGGATCCAGGTCTGCCGCCAGCCACCCTTTCTCCATCTGGTCCCGCCACCACGATGCCCGCTGGTCCAATCACATCTGCGGGACTGACAGGGGCGTGCATTCAGATGGGCTGAATGCACATCGCTGTCAATGAGGCATAAGTATATGTGCTGCTTCCCTATACTTATTCAATGGGCTTTTACAGCCTATGGCTTTGCCCTGCCCCTTACCCCCCCCCCCCCCCGCTACCCGAACTTTAGCGTTAGCAGCGGGAGGCACCTCTCCCGCTGCCTCCAACTCTAACATGCAGGGATTTTCACAGGGGGAAATTATATAAATAATAAAAGAAGATATTGATCACAGAATCTGTGTTATAAATATCTTCTTTGTATTATTTTAATCATTATGACAGGGGAGGCACTGCCTCCCCTGACTGCATGTCCCTGGTTTTATACCCTAAAGAAACCCGTTAATCTCTAGTGGAAAAAGGAATGTTTTACAGTCAACGGTCTATGGAGATGCGCCATAATTATCTGGGGGATGTACACTTTGACATACAGTAGTCACTGACCATGCTCCTGTAACCCACTGGTTAAATAAAGCCAATATATGTATATAAAGGTATTAAATGAATGTGTATATAAATAATATATATGTATATCGGATCCCTATGTATTAATAGCATGAACTGGAACAATGCTTATAGGGAGGAGAGACTCGCGGGGGGTAATGGGGAGAACTTGCTAGAATCCCCACGCGGAGATGAGGGAGACACCGTGAGCCAGAAAAATAACGGAAACTGACAGCCGTTGGAGAGGTCTAACGATGGACTAGGAGTCAGTACAGAGGAGCTCCCGGGCACAGCGGTAACTTGAGAGGAGATAGAGGAGAGAAGAGACCATAGCCGCGGCTACGAGGAAGAGCAGAGCGGGGAGGACCTAGGCAGTGAACGGAGACAGAGGTTGCGGGGACAGCGGAGTATGGTGGCTTGTAAGTAGCCTTACCAGATTGCTGGCCATCGCTACAGAGCTTCAGTGTGACCGCCGCCGTTGGAAGAGTGCGTCAGAGGTGAGAGCGGTAGACGGCGTAGGAGGGGCTGGAGCTCTGGGACAGCGGCCGAGGGACAGACAAGGAGGAGCGGCATTACAACAGAGGAGGAGTCGGGGGAGTGACCATGCAATAGATGAGGTTGGATTGCTATATACACACATCAATCTCACCCTTACTCCAGTACTATATCCTCCCAGGAAGTGATACATGTCATCTCCATATTGATGAATCAAAGGCTCCCCCTAGTGGTATCTCTGCATAAAATAAATGATAAATTGCAGTGACAGCTGTATGAAGCCCGATAGACCCTATCACATACACTGCGTATTATAAGTAAGAGAGACTGAGTGCAGTATTGATCCCATATAGGAATTCAGCCCTGTTGGTCATTATACATTGTTAGTGGTCATCTACTGTATTTTGTTGATTACTCATACAAAGAACATGATTGTTAAGCCATGTGAAACTTCTTTCCCAAATGTACCCATTTTTGCTGATTGTATGGATTTTTCTACATGTTAGGGGCCTACACAGTCCAAATAGAGCACTATTTAACTCTATTTAGCACTATTTAGCTCTGTAACTTTCCGAGATGACTGTACTTTTTAAAATAAAAAATATTAATTGATCATTAGAGGGACTCTTCCATGCAAAAGACACCGATCTCTTACATAAAAAAGATGAGCAGCTAGCCCAAGTCTTATTACCGAAGGGACACTTTTGTCCCGGTGGCGGTATTATGGAGTTTGCAAAGTCCGATGCTTCAAGCTGACTGGCTGATATTTTATCTCTGCGCACTTTATCATTGTCCAAGGCTTAGCACATCTCCCCTACAATCAGATCAATCTTATCAGATATAGGGGGTAATTCTGATTGCAGCAGCAAATTTGTTATCTAATGGGCAAAACCATGTGCACTGCAGGTGGGGCAGATATAACATTTGCTGAGAGAGTTAGATTTGGGTGGGTTATATTGTTTCTGTGCAGGGCAAATACTGGATGCTTTATTTTTACACTTCAATTTAGATTTCAGTTTTAACACACCCCACCCAAATCTAACTCTCTATGCACCAGGGACGTGCAGTCAGAGGAGGCAGGGGAGGCAGTGCCTCCCCTGTGATTAATTATTAAAATAATACAAAAAAGATACTTATGACACATATTCTGTGTCATAGGTATCTTCTTTATTTTATTCTAATAATTTTAACTACTAAAATCAGTTTGTGAGGCACTGATAGCAGTGCCTCCCGTAGACAATGGGAATGGGGCAAAGCGGGGGGAGGGCCCAAGCACTGGACTTTAAAAGCCCATTAAAAAAATCTTGAAAGCGGCACTTAAACAAGTGCCACGCTGACAGGGACAATACCCCCATGTCAGTAAGGCAGCTGTGATTGGACAGCGGATCCAGTGCTGGATCTGCTGTCCAATCACCCCTATATGCGGCGTGGCGGGCGGAAGTGACGGCGGGTCCCAGCAGTGGAGCTGTCCCGGGCACCCGGCTACAGCAGCGGAGGAGGGGTTGCCCTGAAGACTGGAGCGGTGGGAAGCCGCGGAGGCCAGCACTCTTCCCTCTCCTCCCAGCCACCAGCAGCGACCTACACTCACTGTTCGGACTCACAGGTGAGGGGAGGGGGGCGTGTGATGAATCTCTAGTGACGTGCGGTGAGGTCATAGACTTGGGCATTGCACTGATTGAGATATATATATGTATATATATTAGAGATGAGCGCCGGAAATTTTTCGGGTTTTGTGTTTTGGTTTTGGGTTCGGTTCCGCGGCCGTGTTTTGGGTTCGACCGCGTTTTGGCAAAACCTCACCGAATTTTTTTTGTCGGATTCGGGTGTGTTTTGGATTCGGGTGTTTTTTTCCAAAAAACCTAAAAAACAGCTTAAATCATAGAATTTGGCGGTCATTTTGATCCCAAAGTATTATTAACCTCAAAAACCATAATTTCCACTCATTTTCAGTCTATTCTGAATACCTCACACCTCACAATATTATTTTTAGTCCTAAAATTTGCACCGAGGTCGCTGTGTGAGTAAGATAAGCGACCCTAGTGGCCGACACAAACACCGGGCCCATCTAGGAGTGGCACTGCAGTGTCACGCAGGATGGCCCTTCCAAAAAACCCTCCCCAAACAGCACATGACGCAAAGAAAAAAAGAGGCGCAATGAGGTAGCTGTGTGAGTAAGATTAGCGACCCTAGTGGCCGACACAAACACCGGGCCCATCTAGGAGTGGCACTGCAGTGTCACGCAGGATGTCCCTTCCAAAAAACCCTCCCCAAACAGCACATGACGCAAAGAAAAAAAGAGGCGCAATGAGGTAGCTGTGTGAGTAAGATAAGCGACCCTAGTGGCCGACACAAACACCGGGCCCATCTAGGAGTGGCACTGCAGTGTCACGCAGGATGTCCCTTCCAAAAAACCCTCCCCAAACAGCACATGACGCAAAGAAAAAAAGAGGCGCAATGAGGTAGCTGACTGTGTGAGTAAGATAAGCGACCCTAGTGGCCGACACAAACACCGGGCCCATCTAGGAGTGGCACTGCAGTGTCACGCAGGATGTCCCTTCCAAAAAACCCTCCCCAAACAGCACATGACGCAAAGAAAAAAAGAGGCGCAATGAGGTAGCTGACTGTGTGAGTAAGATAAGCGACCCTAGTGGCCGACACAAACACCGGGCCCATCTAGGAGTGGCACTGCAGTGTCACGCAGGATGTCCCTTCCAAAAAACCCTCCCCAAACAGCACATGACGCAAAGAAAAAGAAAAGAAAAAAGAGGTGCAAGATGGAATTGTCCTTGGGCCCTCCCACCCACCCTTATGTTGTATAAACAGGACATGCACACTTTAACCAACCCATCATTTCAGTGACAGGGTCTGCCACACGACTGTGACTGATATGACGGGTTGGTTTGGACCCCCACCAAAAAAGAAGCAATTAATCTCTCCTTGCACAAACTGGCTCTACAGAGGCAAGATGTCCACCTCATCATCATCCTCCGATATATCACCGTGTACATCCCCCTCCTCACAGATTATCAATTCGTCCCCACTGGAATCCACCATCTCAGCTCCCTGTGTACTTTGTGGAGGCAATTGCTGCTGGTCAATGTCTCCACGGAGGAATTGATTATAATTCATTTTAATGAACATCATCTTCTCCACATTTTCTGGATGTAACCTCGTACGCCGATTGCTGACAAGGTGAGCGGCGGCACTAAACACTCTTTCGGAGTACACACTTGTGGGAGGGCAACTTAGGTAGAATAAAGCCAGTTTGTGCAAGGGCCTCCAAATTGCCTCTTTTTCCTGCCAGTATAAGTACGGACTGTGTGACGTGCCTACTTGGATGCGGTCACTCATATAATCCTCCACCATTCTTTCAATGGTGAGAGAATCATATGCAGTGACAGTAGACGACATGTCCGTAATCGTTGTCAGGTCCTTCAGTCCGGACCAGATGTCAGCATCAGCAGTCGCTCCAGACTGCCCTGCATCACCGCCAGCGGGTGGGCTCGGAATTCTGAGCCTTTTCCTCGCACCCCCAGTTGCGGGAGAATGTGAAGGAGGAGATGTTGTTGACAGGTCGCGTTCCGCTTGACTTGACAATTTACTCACCAGCAGGTGTTTGAACCCCAGCAGACTTGTGTCTGCCGGAAAGAGAGATCCAAGGTAGGCTTTAAATCTAGGATCGAGCACGGTGGCCAAAATGTAGTGCTCTGATTTCAACAGATTGACCACCCGTGAATCCTTGTTAAGCGAATTAAGGGCTCCATCCACAAGTCCCACATGCCTAGCGGAATCGCTCCGTGTTAGCTCCTCCTTCAATGTCTCCAGCTTCTTCTGCAAAAGCCTGATGAGGGGAATGACCTGACTCAGGCTGGCAGTGTCTGAACTGACTTCACGTGTGGCAAGTTCAAAGGGCATCAGAACCTTGCACAACGTTGAAATCATTCTCCACTGCGCTTGAGACAGGTGCATCCCACCTCCTATATCGTGCTCAATTGTATAGGCTTGAATGGCCTTTTGCTGCTCCTCCAACCTCTGAAGCATATACAGGGTTGAATTCCACCTCGTTACCACTTCTTGCTTCAGATGATGGCAGGGCAGGTTCAGTAGTTTTTGGTGGTGCTCCAGTTTTCTGTACGTGGTGCCTGTACGCCGAAAGTGTCCCGCAATTCTTCTGGCCACCGACAGCATCTCTTGCACGCCCCTGTCGTTTTTTAAAAAATTCTGCACCACCAAATTCAAGGTATGTGCAAAACATGGGACGTGCTGGAATTGGCCCAGATTTAATGCACACACAATATTGCTGGCGTTGTCCGATGCCACAAATCCACAGGAGAGTCCAATTGGGGTAAGCCATTCCGCGATGATCTTCCTCAGTTGCCGTAAGAGGTTTTCAGCTGTGTGCGTATTCTGGAAACCGGTGATACAAAGCGTAGCCTGCCTAGGAAAGAGTTGGCGTTTGCGAGATGCTGCTACTGGTGCCGCCGCTGCTGTTCTTGCGGCGGGAGTCCATACATCTACCCAGTGGGCTGTCACAGTCATATAGTCCTGACCCTGCCCTGCTCCACTTGTCCACATGTCCGTGGTTAAGTGGACATTGGGTACAGCTGCATTTTTTAGGACACTGGTGACTCTTTTTCTGAGGTCTGTGTACATTTTCGGTATCGCCTGCCTAGAGAAATGGAACCTAGATGGTATTTGGTACCGGGGACACAGTACCTCCAACAAGTCTCTAGTTGGCTCTGCAGTAATGATGGATACCGGAACCACGTTTCTCACCACCCAGGATGTCAAGGCCTCAGTTATCCGCTTTGCAGTAGGATGACTGCTGTGATATTTCATCTTCCTCGCAAAGGACTGTTGGACAGTCAATTGCTTGGTGGAAGTAGTAAAAGTGGTCTTACGACTTCCCCTCTGGGATGACCATCGACTCCCAGCAGCAACAACAGCAGCGCCAGCAGCAGTAGGCGTTACACGCAAGGATGCATCGGAGGAATCCCAGGCAGGAGAGGACTCGTCAGAATTGCCAGTGACATGGCCTGCAGGACTATTGGCATTCCTGGGGAAGGAGGAAATTGACACTGAGGGAGTTGGTGGGGTGGTTTGCGTGAGCTTGGTTACAAGAGGAAGGGATTTACTGGTCAGTGGACTGCTTCCGCTGTCGGCCCAAGTTTTTGAACTTGTCACTGACTTATTATGAATGCGCTGCAGGTGACGTATAAGGGAGGATGTTCCGAGGTGGTTAACGTCCTTACCCCTACTTATTAGAGCTTGACAAAGGGAACACACGGCTTGACACCTGTTGTCCGCATTTCTGGTGAAATACTTCCACACCAAAGAGCTGATTTTTTTGGTATTTTCACCAGGCATGTCAACGGCCATATTCCTACCACGGACAAAAGGTGTCTCCCCGGGTGCCTGACTTAAACAAACCACCTCACCATCAGAATCCTCCTGGTCAATTTCCTCCCCAGCGCCAGCAACACCCATATCCTCCTCATCCTGGTGTACTTCAACACTGACATCTTCAATCTGACTATCAGGAACTGGACTGCGGGTGCTCCTTCCATCACTTGCAGGGGGCGTGCAAATGGTGGAAGGCGCATGCTCTTCACGTCCAGTGTTGGGAAGGTCAGGCATCGCAACCGACACAATTGGAGTCGGACTCTCCTTGTGGATTTGGGATTTCGAAGAACGCACAGTTCTTTGCGGTGCTACTGCTTTTGCCAGCTTTAGTCTTTTCATTTTTCTAGCGAGAGGCTGAGTGCTTCCATCCTCATGTGAAGCTGAACCACTAGCCATGAACATAGGCCAGGGCCTCAGCCGTTCCTTGCCACTCCGTGTGGTAAATGGCATATTGGCAAGTTTACGCTTCTCCTCCGACAATTTTATTTTAGGTTTTGGAGTCCTTTTTTTACTGAAATTTGGTGTTTTGGATTTGACATGCTCTGTACTATGACATTGGGCATCGGCCTTGGCAGACGACGTTGCTGGCATTTCATCGTCTCGGCCATGACTAGTGGCAGCAGCTTCAGCACGAGGTGGAAGTGGATCTTGATCTTTCCCTAATTTTGGAACCTCAACATTTTTGTTCTCCATATTTTAATAGGCACAACTAAAAGGCACCTCAGGTAAACAATGGAGATGGATGGATTGGATACTAGTATACAATTATGGACGGACTGCCGAGTGCCGACACAGAGGTAGCCACAGCCGTGAACTACCGCACTGTACTGTGTCTGCTGCTAATATAGACTGGTTGATAAAGAGATAGTATACTCGTAACTAGTATGTATGTATAAAGAAAGAAAAAAAAACCACGGTTAGGTGGTATATACAATTATGGACGGGCTGCCGAGTGCCGACACAGAGGTAGCCACAGCCGTGAACTACCGCACTGTACTGTGTCTGCTGCTAATATAGACTGGTTGATAAAGAGATAGTATACTCGTAACTAGTATGTATGTATAAAGAAAGAAAAAAAAACCACGGTTAGGTGGTATATACAATTATGGACGGGCTGCCGAGTGCCGACACAGAGGTAGCCACAGCCGTGAACTACCGCACTGTACTGTGTCTGCTGCTAATATATAGACTGGTTGATAAAGAGATAGTATACTCGTAACTAGTATGTATGTATAAAGAAAGAAAAAAAAACCACGGTTAGGTGGTATATACAATTATGGACGGGCTGCCGAGTGCCGACACAGAGGTAGCCACAGCCGTGAACTACCGCACTGTACTGTGTCTGCTGCTAATATATAGACTGGTTGATAAAGAGATAGTATACTCGTAACTAGTATGTATGTATAAAGAAAGAAAAAAAAACCACGGTTAGGTGGTATATACAATTATGGACGGGCTGCCGAGTGCCGACACAGAGGTAGCCACAGCCGTGAACTACCGCACTGTACTGTGTCTGCTGCTAATATATAGACTGGTTGATAAAGAGATAGTATACTCGTAACTAGTATGTATGTATAAAGAAAGAAAAAAAAACCACGGTTAGGTGGTATATACAATTATGGACGGGCTGCCGAGTGCCGACACAGAGGTAGCCACAGCCGTGAACTACCGCACTGTACTGTGTCTGCTGCTAATATAGACTGGTTGATAAAGAGATAGTATACTCGTAACTAGTATGTATGTATAAAGAAAGAAAAAGAAACCACGGTTAGGTGGTATATACAATTATGGACGGGCTGCCGAGTGCCGACACAGAGGTAGCCACAGCCGTGAACTACCGCACTGTACTGTGTCTGCTGCTAATATAGACTGGTTGATAAAGAGATAGTATACTCGTAACTAGTATGTATGTATAAAGAAAGAAAAAAAAACCACGGTTAGGTGGTATATACAATTATGGACGGGCTGCCGAGTGCCGACACAGAGGTAGCCACAGCCGTGAACTACCGCACTGTACTGTGTCTGCTGCTAATATATAGACTGGTTGATAAAGAGATAGTATACTCGTAACTAGTATGTATGTATAAAGAAAGAAAAAAAAACCACGGTTAGGTGGTATATACAATTATGGACGGGCTGCCGAGTGCCGACACAGAGGTAGCCACAGCCGTGAACTACCGCACTGTACTGTGTCTGCTGCTAATATAGACTGGTTGATAAAGAGATAGTATACTCGTAACTAGTATGTATGTATAAAGAAAGAAAAAAAAACCACGGTTAGGTGGTATATACAATTATGGACGGGCTGCCGAGTGCCGACACAGAGGTAGCCACAGCCGTGAACTACCGCACTGTACTGTGTCTGCTGCTAATATAGACTGGTTGATAAAGAGATAGTATACTCGTAACTAGTATGTATGTATAAAGAAAGAAAAAAAAACCACGGTTAGGTGGTATATACAATTATGGACGGGCTGCCGAGTGCCGACACAGAGGTAGCCACAGCCGTGAACTACCGCACTGTACTGTGTCTGCTGCTAATATAGACTGGTTGATAAAGAGATAGTATACTCGTAACTAGTATGACTATAAAGAAAGAAAAAAAAACCACGGTTAGGTGGTATATACAATTATGGACGGGCTGCCGAGTGCCGACACAGAGGTAGCCACAGCCGTGAACTACCGCACTGTACTGTGTCTGCTGCTAATATAGACTGGTTGATAAAGAGATAGTATACTACTAATATTATATATACTGGTGGTCAGGTCACTGGTCACTAGTCACACTGGCAGTGGCACTCCTGCAGCAAAAGTGTGCACTGTTTAATTTTAATATAATATTATGTACTCCTGGCTCCTGCTATAACCTATAACTGGCACTGCAGTGCTCCCCAGTCTCCCCCACAATTATAAGCTGTGTGAGCTGAGCACAGTCAGATATATATATACATTGATGCAGCACACTGGGCTGAGCAGTGCACACAGATATGGTATGTGACTGAGTCACTGTGTGTATCGTTTTTTTCAGGCAGAGAACGGATATATTAAATAAAACAAACAACTGCACTGTCTGGTGGTCACTGTGGTCGTCAGTCACTAAACTCTGCACTCTCTTCTACAGTATCACAGCCTCAGGTCAATCTCTCTCTCTCTCAACCCTAATCTAAATGGAGAGGACGCCAGCCACGTCCTCTCCCTATCAATCTCAATGCACGTGTGAAAATGGCGGCGACGCGCGGCTCCTTATATAGAATCCGAGTCTCGCGAGAATCCGACAGCGTCATGATGACGTTCGGGCGCGCTCGGGTTAACCGAGCAAGGCGGGAGGATCCGAGTCTGCTCGGACCCGTGAAAAAAACATGAAGTTCGTGCGGGTTCGGATTCAGAGAAACCGAACCCGCTCATCTCTAATATATATACACTTCCAAGATAGCACGGCACTCACTGGGACTCGTTTCACCTAGAGATGAGCGGGTTCGGTTTCTCTGAATCCGAACCCGCACGAACTTCATGTTTTTTTCACGGGTCCGAGCAGACTCGGATCCTCCCGCCTTGCTCGGTTAACCCGAGCGCGCCCGAACGTCATCATGACGCTGTCGGATTCTCGCGAGACTCGGATTCTATATAAGGAGCCGCGCGTCGCCGCCATTTTCACACGTGCATTGAGATTGATAGGGAGAGGACGTGGCTGGCGTCCTCTCCATTTAGATTAGGGTTGAGAGAGAGAGAGAGAGATTGACCTGAGGCTGTGATACTGTAGAAGAGAGTGCAGAGTTTAGTGACTGACGACCACAGTGACCACCAGACAGTGCAGTTGTTTGTTTTATTTAATATATCCGTTCTCTGCCTGAAAAAAACGATACACACAGTGACTCAGTCACATACCATATCTGTGTGCACTGCTCAGCCCAGTGTGCTGCATCAATGTATATATATATCTGACTGTGCTCAGCTCACACAGCTTATAATTGTGGGGGAGACTGGGGAGCACTGCAGTGCCAGTTATAGGTTATAGCAGGAGCCAGGAGTACATAATATTATATTAAAATTAAACAGTGCACACTTTTGCTGCAGGAGTGCCACTGCCAGTGTGACTAGTGACCAGTGACCTGACCACCAGTATATATAATATTAGTAGTATACTATCTCTTTATCAACCAGTCTATATTAGCAGCAGACACAGTACAGTGCGGTAGTTCACGGCTGTGGCTACCTCTGTGTCGGCACTCGGCAGCCCGTCCATAATTGTATATACCACCTAACCGTGGTTTTTTTTTCTTTCTTTATAGTCATACTAGTTACGAGTATACTATCTCTTTATCAACCAGTCTATATTAGCAGCAGACACAGTACAGTGCGGTAGTTCACGGCTGTGGCTACCTCTGTGTCGGCACTCGGCAGCCCGTCCATAATTGTATATACCACCTAACCGTGGTTTTTTTTTCTTTCTTTATACATACATACTAGTTACGAGTATACTATCTCTTTATCAACCACTCTATATTAGCAGCAGACACAGTACAGTGCGGTAGTTCACGGCTGTGGCTACCTCTGTGTCGGCACTCGGCAGCCCGTCCATAATTGTATATACCACCTAACCGTGGTTTTTTTTTCTTTCTTTATACATACATACTAGTTACGAGTATACTATCTCTTTATCAACCAGTCTATATATTAGCAGCAGACACAGTACAGTGCGGTAGTTCACGGCTGTGGCTACCTCTGTGTCGGCACTCGGCAGCCCGTCCATAATTGTATATACCACCTAACCGTGGTTTTTTTTTCTTTCTTTATACATACATACTAGTTACGAGTATACTATCTCTTTATCAACCAGTCTATATATTAGCAGCAGACACAGTACAGTGCGGTAGTTCACGGCTGTGGCTACCTCTGTGTCGGCACTCGGCAGCCCGTCCATAATTGTATATACCACCTAACCGTGGTTTTTTTTTCTTTCTTTATACATACATACTAGTTACGAGTATACTATCTCTTTATCAACCAGTCTATATTAGCAGCAGACACAGTACAGTGCGGTAGTTCACGGCTGTGGCTACCTCTGTGTCGGCACTCGGCAGCCCGTCCATAATTGTATATACCACCTAACCGTGGTTTTTTTTTCTTTCTTTATACATACATACTAGTTACGAGTATACTATCTCTTTATCAACCAGTCTATATATTAGCAGCAGACACAGTACAGTGCGGTAGTTCACGGCTGTGGCTACCTCTGTGTCGGCACTCGGCAGCCCGTCCATAATTGTATATACCACCTAACCGTGGTTTTTTTTTCTTTCTTTATACATACATACTAGTTACGAGTATACTATCTCTTTATCAACCAGTCTATATTAGCAGCAGACACAGTACAGTGCGGTAGTTCACGGCTGTGGCTACCTCTGTGTCGGCACTCGGCAGCCCGTCCATAATTGTATATACCACCTAACCGTGGTTTTTTTTTCTTTCTTTATACATACATACTAGTTACGAGTATACTATCTCTTTATCAACCAGTCTATATATTAGCAGCAGACACAGTACAGTGCGGTAGTTCACGGCTGTGGCTACCTCTGTGTCTGCACTCGGCAGGCAGTCCGTCCATAATTGTATACCACCTAACCGTGGTTTTTTTTTCTTTCTTCTTTATACATACATAGTTACATAGACATCTCTTTATCAACCAGTCTATATTAGCAGCAGACACAGTACAGTACGGTAGTTCACGGCTGTGGCTACCTCTGTGTCTGCACTCGGCAGGCAGTCCGTCCATAATTGTATACCACCTAACCGTGGTTTTTTTTTCTTTCTTCTTTATACATACATAGTTACATAGACATCTCTTTATCAACCAGTCTATATTAGCAGCAGACACAGTACAGTACGGTAGTTCACGGCTGTGGCTACCTCTGTGTCTGCACTCGGCAGGCAGTCCGTCCATAATTGTATACCACCTAACCGTGGTTTTTTTTTCTTTCTTCTTTATACATACATAGTTACATAGACATCTCTTTATCAACCAGTCTATATTAGCAGCAGACACAGTACAGTACGGTAGTTCACGGCTGTGGCTACCTCTGTGTGCACTCGGCAGGCAGTCCGTCCATAATTGTATACCACCTAACCGTGGTTTTTTTTTCTTTCTTCTTTATACATACATAGTTACATAGACATCTCTTTATCAACCAGTCTATATTAGCAGCAGACAAAGTACAGTACGGTAGTTCAC
Source organism: Pseudophryne corroboree (assembly GCF_028390025.1). Lineage (NCBI taxonomy): Eukaryota > Metazoa > Chordata > Amphibia > Anura > Myobatrachidae > Pseudophryne > Pseudophryne corroboree. Next base: position 364,825,226 of record NC_086450.1, on the reverse strand, counting down.
GGCTGTGGCTACCTCTGTGTCTGCACTCGGCAGGCAGTCCGTCCATAATTGTATACCACCTAACCGTGGTTTTTTTTTCTTTCTTCTTTATACATACATAGTTACATAGACATCTCTTTATCAACCAGTCTATATTAGCAGCAGACACAGTACAGTACGGTAGTTCACGGCTGTGGCTACCTCTGTGTCTGCACTCGGCAGGCAGTCCATAATTGTATACTAGTATCCATCTCCATTGTTTACCTGAGGTGCCTTTTAGTTGTGCCTATTAAAATATGGAGAACAAAAATGTTGAGGTTCCAAAATTAGGGAAAGATCAAGATCCACTTCCACCTCGTGCTGAAGCTGCTGCCACTAGTCATGGCCGAGACGATGAAATGCCAGCAACGTCGTCTGCCAAGGCCGATGCCCAATGTCATAGTACAGAGCATGTCAAATCCAAAACACCAAATATCAGAAAAAAAAGGACTCCAAAACCTAAAATAAAATTGTCGGAGGAGAAGCGTAAACTTGCCAATATGCCATTTACGACACGGAGTGGCAAGGAACGGCTGAGGCCCTGGCCTATGTTCATGGCTAGTGGTTCAGCTTCACATGAGGATGGAAGCACTCAGCCTCTCGCTAGAAAAATGAAAAGACTCAAGCTGGCAAAAGCAGCACAGCAAAGAACTGTGCATTCTTCGAAATCCCAAATCCACAAGGAGAGTCCAATTGTGTCGGTTGCGATGCCTGACCTTCCCAACACTGGACGTGAAGAGCATGCGCCTTCCACCATTTGCACGCCCCCTGCAAGTGCTGGAAGGAGCACCCGCAGTCCAGTTCCTGATAGTCAGATTGAAGATGTCAGTGTTGAAGTACACCAGGATGAGGAGGATATGGGTGTTGCTGGCGCTGGGGAGGAAATTGACCAGGAGGATTCTGATGGTGAGGTGGTTTGTTTAAGTCAGGCACCCGGGGAGACACCTGTTGTCCTTGGGAGGAATATGGCCGTTGACATGCCTGGTGAAAATACCAAAAAAATCAACTCTTCGGTGTGGAGGTATTTCACCAGAAATGCGGACAACAGGTGTCAAGCCGTGTGTTCCCTTTGTCAAGCTGTAATAAGTAGGGGTAAGGACGTTAACCACCTCGGAACATCCTCCCTTATACGTCACCTGCAGCGCATTCATAATAAGTCAGTGACAAGTTCAAAAACTTTGGGTGACAGCGGAAGCAGTCCACTGACCAGTAAATCCCTTCCTCTTGTAACCAAGCTCACGCAAACCACCCCACCAACTCCCTCAGTGTCAATTTCCTCCTTCCCCAGGAATGCCAATAGTCCTGCAGGCCATGTCACTTGCAATTCTGACGATTCCTCTCCTGCCTGGGATTCCTCCGATGCATCCTTGCGTGTAACGCCTACTGCTGCTGGCGCTGCTGTTGTTGCTGCTGGGAGTCGATGGTCATCCCAGAGGGGAAGTCGTAAGCCCACTTGTACTACTTCCAGTAAGCAATTGACTGTTCAACAGTCCTTTGCGAGGAAGATGAAATATCACAGCAGTCATCCTGCTGCAAAGCGGATAACTGAGGCCTTGACAACTATGTTGGTGTTAGACGTGCGTCCGGTATCCGCCGTTAGTTCACAGGGAACTAGACAATTTATTGAGGCAGTGTGCCCCCGTTACCAAATACCATCTAGGTTCCACTTCTCTAGGCAGGCGATACAGAGAATGTACACGGACGTCAGAAAAAGACTCACCAGTGTCCTAAAAAATGCAGTTGTACCCAATGTCCACTTAACCACGGACATGTGGACAAGTGGAGCAGGGCAGGGTCAGGACTATATGACTGTGACAGCCCACTGGGTAGATGTATGGACTCCCGCCGCAAGAACAGCAGCGGCGGCACCAGTAGCAGCATCTCGCAAACGCCAACTCTTTCCTAGGCAGGCTACGCTTTGTATCACCGCTTTCCAGAATACGCACACAGCTGAAAACCTCTTACGGCAACTGAGGAAGATCATCGCGGAATGGCTTACCCCAATTGGACTCTCCTGTGGATTTGTGGCATCGGACAACGCCAGCAATATTGTGTGTGCATTAAATATGGGCAAATTCCAGCACGTCCCATGTTTTGCACATACCTTGAATTTGGTGGTGCAGAATTTTTTAAAAAACGACAGGGGCGTGCAAGAGATGCTGTCGGTGGCCAGAAGAATTGCGGGACACTTTCGGCGTACAGGCACCACGTACAGAAGACTGGAGCACCACCAAAAACTACTGAACCTGCCCTGCCATCATCTGAAGCAAGAAGTGGTAACGAGGTGGAATTCAACCCTCTATATGCTTCAGAGGTTGGAGGAGCAGCAAAAGGCCATTCAAGCCTATACAATTGAGCACGATATAGTAGGTGGAATGCACCTGTCTCAGGCGCAGTGGAGAATGATTTCAACGTTGTGCAAGGTTCTGATGCCCTTTGAACTTGCCACACGTGAAGTCAGTTCAGACACTGCCAGCCTGAGTCAGGTCATTCCCCTCATCAGGCTTTTGCAGAAGAAGCTGGAGACATTGAAGGAGGAGCTAACACGGAGCGATTCCGCTAGGCATGTGGGACTTGTGGATGGAGCCCTTAATTCGCTTAACAAGGATTCACGGGTGGTCAATCTGTTGAAATCAGAGCACTACATTTTGGCCACCGTGCTCGATCCTAGATTTAAAGCCTACCTTGGATCTCTCTTTCCGGCAGACACAAGTCTGCTGGGGTTGAAAGACCTGCTGGTGACAAAATTGTCAAGTCAAGCGGAACGCGACCTGTCAACATCTCCTCCTTCACATTCTCCCGCAACTGGGGGTGCGAGGAAAAGGCTCAGAATTCCGAGCCCACCCGCTGGCGGTGATGCAGGGCAGTCTGGAGCGACTGCTGATGCTGACATCTGGTCCGGACTGAAGGACCTGACAACGATTACGGACATGTCGTCTACTGTCACTGCATATGATTCTCTCAACATTGATAGAATGGTGGAGGATTATATGAGTGACCGCATCCAAGTAGGCACGTCACACAGTCCGTACTTATACTGGCAGGAAAAAGAGGCAATTTGGAGGCCCTTGCACAAACTGGCTTTATTCTACCTAAGTTGCCCTCCCACAAGTGTGTACTCCGAAAGAGTGTTTAGTGCCGCCGCTCACCTTGTCAGCAATCGGCGTACGAGGTTACATCCAGAAAATGTGGAGAAGATGATGTTCATTAAAATGAATTATAATCAATTCCTCCGCGGAGACATTGACCAGCAGCAATTGCCTCCACAAAGTACACAGGGAGCTGAGATGGTGGATTCCAGTGGGGACGAATTGATAATCTGTGAGGAGGGGGATGTACACGGTGATATATCGGAGGGTGATGATGAGGTGGACATCTTGCCTCTGTAGAGCCAGTTTGTGCAAGGAGAGATTAATTGCTTCTTTTTTGGGGGGGGGTCCAAACCAACCCGTCATATCAGTCACAGTCGTGTGGCAGACCCTGTCACTGAAATGATGGGTTGGTTAAAGTGTGCATGTCCTGTTTTGTTTATACAACATAAGGGTGGGTGGGAGGGCCCAAGGACAATTCCATCTTGCACCTCTTTTTTCTTTTCTTTTTCTTTGCATCATGTGCTGATTGGGGAGGGTTTTTTGGAAGGGACATCCTGCGTGACACTGCAGTGCCACTCCTAAATGGGCCCGGTGTTTGTGTCGGCCACTAGGGTCGCTAATCTTACTCACACAGTCAGCTACCTCATTGCGCCTCTTTTTTTCTTTGCGTCATGTGCTGTTTGGGGAGGGTTTTTTGGAAGGGACATCCTGCGTGAAACTGCAGTGCCACTCCTAGATGGGCCCGGTGTTTGTGTCGGCCACTAGGGTCGCTAATCTTACTCACACAGCTACCTCATTGCGCCTCTTTTTTTCTTTGCGTCATGTGCTGTTTGGGGAGGGTTTTCTGGAAGGGACATCCTGCGTGACACTGCAGTGCCACTCCTAGATGGGCCCGGTGTTTGTGTCGGCCACTAGGGTCGCTAATCTTACTCACACAGCTACCTCATTGCGCCTCTTTTTTTCTTTGCGTCATGTGCTGTTTGGGGAGGGTTTTTTGGAAGGGCCATCCTGCGTGACACTGCAGTGCCACTCCTAGATGGGCCCGGTGTTTGTGTCGGCCACTAGGGTCGCTAATCTTACTCACACAGCTACCTCATTGCGCCTCATTTTTTCTTTGCGTCATGTGCTGTTTGGGGAGGGTTTTTTGGAAGGGACATCCTGCGTGACACTGCAGTGCCACTCCTAGATGGGCCCGGTGTTTGTGTCGGCCACTAGGGTCGCTTATCTTACTCACACAGTGACCTCGGTGCAAATTTTAGGACTAAAAATAATATTGTGAGGTGTGAGGTATTCAGAATAGACTGAAAATGAGTGTAAATTATGGTTTTTGGGGTTAATAATACTTTGGGATCAAAATGACCCCCAAATTCTATGATTTAAGCTGTTTTTTAGTGTTTTTTGAAAAAAACACCCGAATCCAAAACACACCCGAATCCGACAAAAAAAATTCGGTGAGGTTTTGCCAAAACGCGTTCGAACCCAAAACACGGCCGCGGAACCGAACCCAAAACCAAAACACAAAACCCGAAAAATTTCAGGCGCTCATCTCTAGTTTCACCAAACTTTTAATCACGGTGTTTACATGGTCAACATGTTTCGGGGTTGACACCCCGTCGTCAGGACACACCAACAAGTCATATATATATATATATATATCTCCATCAGTGCCTCCCCAGTCTATGACCTCACCGTACGTCACTGCTATGCACATGGTATATCTGCCCTCCCCTGCAGTGCACATGGTTTTGCCCATTAGCTAACAAATTTGCTGCTGCTATCAGATCTGAATTAGGCCCATAAATCAGATCAGTACACAATAATAATTGTTGTTTGTTTCTCAAAGACAAAATAACAATCCAAAGTCAAAATCTGCCAAATCCTTGATCTGAATTTATAAATGGTGGCATGGACTGGCCAAGACCAGTGCATTAACCTGTGTAAAGTATAATATAAATGGAGCTAACAAAACAAAATGTACAGCCGCACTGTGGTATATTGCACAAAATTACATTATATAGAATATTTTTATTGCTAAGAATTTGTAATGAAAATATTATTCATAACAGTATGACCATCAGAGCATGTTTACACAAAATAATATCATGCAGACCACAACAAAGACGCCTACAGTATGCATCTGTCAGGTGGGGTACAATTTACAGGTGCTTTAGCCCTGATACAAAATATGCAATGATGATGAAGCAAACTGGAAGCAACTTCTGATTGGCTGAGTAAGTCTTGATCGCTCCCACTGATGCTATCACTATTATTAATGTGACTGCTGTAATCTGCTTGCATTATTTATTTCATATATGCAATCTATTCTCAGCAGGAAAGATTCCCATTTCTTTTTTAAAGGGAAGACAGTGGCTGTTTGTATTTAATTGAATTGTTCATATTAATCTTCATTGTGCCATAAACAGGCAATGGGGAAAATGTTGACTGTTTATATCTAATAAAAGATTTTGTCATCAGTATTGAGTGTTTATATATACTATTATTTTACTGTGTAGAAAAACAGGGTTCTTGTAGTTTTTAAGCACCAGTATCTTCTAGCAGCCACTGGTAGCTACGGGTGCAATATCGCTTGTAGTTTTACAATGCTAGCATGCCAAGACAATAAATAACTGCCAGGGGTTGTTGGGACTTGTAGTCCAGCACCCTATTTTTATTTATTTTTTAAACTTTCACTCATTACTGTACCTCAACACTTTACACCCACAGAGGCTAGGAAAAGCCTCAATGCTATTCAACATGGAGCTGATATTCCCTGGATGGCCAGGAAATCAGCCCCACATCAGCCAGGCTGGAATTGGTTTCACATTATTAAAGACTGACCTCACACTGTCATATATCTGCTGCAGCTGCATCAGAATATGATTTAAGTATATCTTCACCGGCCACATCCTCACATTGGATTTAGGTTTCCAGGTACCTCAAGTTATGGGGCAGAACTTTTACGTGTGAGTGTGCCCTGCAAAATTGCATCTAATTTGGATTAGTACCTTAATTGTATGCATCCAGGACTTCATGTTACTTCTATTAAAATCATTCATTTAGATGTCAATGACAAAATGTATCTAAATAACCTGGATTCATACATGTATGCAATACACAGTAGCGGCTCTTGCCACGGGCAAGCAGGACTTTTGCCTGGGGTGCCACTGTCCCAAGGGCGCCGCCGCCGTGGCAAGAGCCACTACTGTGTCCAGATGGCGGCGGCAGTGGTGGTTAGGAAAAGGTCCTTTCCACGAAGGAAAACTAGACACGCTGTGAGGTAGTGTCTAGTTTCCCTTCGCGGAGAGGACCTTTCCCTGCTACTGGAGCCTGCCGTGCGGTGCGCCTGACGTCATCGCGCACCGCATGGCAGTTTAGGACAGTCATAGACACTAGGGGTCATAATAGACCACTAGTGTCTATGCGCTCCTATGGATCCGAGGTGCGGCGCGGGCGGTGGCAGACGGATGGCAGCAGTGGTCGTGAAACAGGAACGGGGCTGGTGAGTATTCTTGATTTTTTTTTACTAGGAGCACAGCTACTGGTGCGCAGAGTAATTGGGCAAAACTAATGGGGGCACAACAGCTACTGGGGGCAAAACTAATGAGGGCGCAGTACTGGGGGCAAAACTACTGGGGGCACAGCAGCTATTGGGGGCACAACTAATGGGGGCACAACTACTGAGGGCGCAGTACTGGGCACACAGCTGCAAGAGGCACAGCTACTGGGGGCACAGCAGCTACTGGGGGCACAACAGCTACTGGGGGCACAACTACTGAGGGTGCAGTAATGGGGGCTCAACAGCTACTCAGGGCAAAACTACAGGGAGCAAAACTGACCACGCCCCTTCCCTATGAAGCCACGCCCATATTTTTGGCGCGCGTCTGCGGCGCACACTAACTCTATTTTGCCTGTGTGTGTGTGTGGGGGGGGGGGGTGCCAAGTGCCAAAAGATACTTTTGCCCTGGGAGCCACAAGGTCTAGAACCGGCCCTGGCAACACATGTGCCCTTACCTCACAGTATTTCAGCTGATTGGCTTAGGATAACTTGGGTTACAACAAAATGATGGGGGGATGTCCGTATCATGTGGGGGTATGCCCCTTATCTACTTCAGCTCACCAGCAACCACATCTCTGTTCATCGGACATCTCCTTGAGTGCTGCCCCAAGGGTCTCCTTTTTATTGTGTCGGATACATAGCATGCATGCTCCCCAATACTTCAGTGTAAATAAGGCACACTACTTTCAAACTAATGTGCTTACAAACATGTTGCCTACATTTGCTTTTAGACAGAAATATTATAATAATTTTTGCATGTCAAATGTAATTTTGCAATATGAGTCTGTTGCAATTTTATTTGTCCACCAGTAAGTTGAATATTCAATGTTCCCGCATGTGTGCTAACAGAGCGACAGTAAGTAACTACTTCAGTTGAATTATTACTGTTCTCCTGGTATGGTTTGTCATTTACTTGGTGACATAGCATGGTGATGCTGATTTGTTACTTTTATTCAGTGTTTTATTGTGCATTTGATTCTAGTTTCATAATCTTATTTGATTCAAACTTCGTTTATCTGCTCATCTGTTATGTGCTCAGTTTATTAGACAGTAACGGCATCATAGTGTTGGCAGCAGCCGTAAATCAGAGTGCAGATCTTGTGGGTGGCAGTGACGTCTTCACTCCTGGAATTGTATAAGTGTTGACAAGGCTCATGTGACACAGACAGTGTAATGATTTGTATTGTACAATGGCTACACATACACAGGTTCAGAATGGAAGCACTGTATAAACCTATTATGAATCGCTATGTTCTGCACTCCAGTATTTGCAACAATATTTTTAAAGATGGTGACACAAACATATACACACCTATGAACGAGATTATTGATTTGCACAGGCTACTGATTAATTTCATGCCAACTATTAAGTTTACCTATAGTCATAATAGTAATGGGCATACAAATCTGTTGTTTTAAACTTTCATGTCAGATATGAGGATAAAAATGATTTTATAAAGTCCGTCCCAACTATGAAATGCAGAGTGCAAGCCAGGGTAAGTAATAGAGTGGAGAGGGGGGAAGGTTGGAATCAGAGGGGTGGGGGGTGTATGGGATCTGAATGATAGGTCAACAGTTATTAGGTCGACAGTCAATAGGTCAACTCAACACCATATGGTCGACATATGTATGTTTGACATGGTCAAAAGGTCGACACGTTTAAATGTTGACCATGGCAAAACAGCATATGGTCAACATGCGTTTTTGGAAAATGTTTTTCTTTTTAGGACTTTTTCCTACTTTACCATCCATATGGACTACAAATCAGAATTGTAATCTGTGCCAAGTGGAGCGAGGGGACACGGTACACTAATTGGGGGTAAATGTGCTCACATCTACAAAACACTAAAAAACTCATGTCCACCTTTTCATGTGTCAACCATTTCCACAACATGCAAATGGCCAGGCCACAATGTAGGGACCAAAACAAGGTGACTTAGTAACAGTGACATTGCCTCATCTCCAGCATTCCACATGACTTCTAGGAGAAAATTGGTGCAAAGTACCCATGTTTGGTACTTTGCGCATGCACAGGACCTGTTCTACGCGTGCGCGAGCAGGAAATGCTGAATAGGACGCAGGACGGCATCAAATTGACTGACATTGATTGACAGTCTGATGCCGTTTCGGGGTGGAGGGGGTTGTGACGGGCCCCGTTTGGAAAAAAGTAGGCATGTCGCTGCTATTTTGGGGGTGAGAAGAGGCCAGGGATCTCCATTGTAGGATGGAAATTTCCTGACCTCTGCAATGGCCAGCTTGCGTGGAGCCGTAAGCCAACCGATGGTGGGTGCTTTGATCCGATGCTGCCTCATAGGACGCACCTTTGATAAATCTCTTTCTGCGAGGTACACTGGATTCCACAGGGAATAACATTGGGGTGTAGAGTAGGATCTTGATCCGAGGCACCAACAGGCTAAAATCTTTGACTATTCCCAAGATGCTCAGCGCCACCTCCTCTATAACCCCGCCTCCGTGCACAGGAGCTCAGTTTTGTTAACCAGTCCAATGCAGTAGCAGGTAAAAGAGACGGCAACAGTTAGTAGCCACAGACACCACACTCTCACGACAGGAGAAGGTATCAGCGGCTAATGCCATACCAACCCAAAGAAGCTAAGTGCGTCAGGGTGGGCGCCCTGTGGAATCCAGTGTACCTCGCAAAAAGAGATTTAACAAAGGTAATTTCTTACCATAAATCTCCTTTTCTGCAGCGGGGTACACTGGTATTCCACAGGGAATAACATCGGGGATGTCCTAAAGCAGATCCTTATGGGAAGGGACGCACTGTAGCGGGCACAAGAACCCAGCGTCCAAAGGAAGCATCCTGGGAGGCGGAAGTATCGAAGGCATAGAACCTTATGAATGTGTTCACTGAGGACCACATAGCCACCTTGCACAATTGTTCAAGGGTCGCACCATGGTGGGCCGCCCAAGAAGGTCCAACCGACCGAGTAGAATTGGCTTTGATGGTAGCAGGAGCTGGAAGGCCAGCCTGTACATAAGAGGAAAGAAGGCTGCGCTTTGAGAGGAAATGAGCAATATCCACTAAATGTGTAAAATTAATAACAATTTATTAAAAACACTATTCGCTTAAAAAACAGTAATATTATGTGCAATTACATTATACCATGAGCATGCTATGGAATTGTAAAATTTTACCCAAGATGTTAATTCCGGACATATGTCATATAGACTATGAAGGATCTGTTCCAAATATTGCCCAAGGATGGTTTATATCCAATAATTTTCCACTATATAAGTCCCATTCAGATAGTACCAGAAGAGTCCTTTGTAATTTCCATAGACCGCTAGAGGGTTTTGGAAGGAATGAATGTCCCAAAAGTTTGTGGGTACCTCATGCAATGCGGTGGTTGGATGGTGCCTCTCTGGGATTCCTCTGGGTTGCTGGAAATTGTTGTGGGCTGGTTCAGATCCGGTTGGAGATAGTCGTGCTCAAAGCATGCAGTATCCTGGTAAGCCTTCTTTCCTCTTTTCTTTGCAATTGTATATATTGGGAGTGACTTCCCTCTTAAACATAGGCTGCTGCTTAGCTAAAGCCCCTCATCTCACAGCGCCCGAATACTCCAGGGTATTTTTTACCTTTCTTCAGCCTGTACATAAGCATGTGCAATCACCATTCTAATCCATCTGGCCAAGGTCTGCTTGTTAGCAGGCCAGCCACGTTTGTGAAAACCAAACAGTACAAAGAGAGAATCAAACTTCCTAATGGAGGCTGTCCTCTTCACACAGATACGGAGAGCCCGTACCACATCCAAAGACCGCTCTTTGGAGAATAAATCTGGAGAGATAAAGGCCGGAACCACAATCTCCTGGTTAAGGTGGAAAGAAGACACCACCTTAGGTAGATAACCAGGGTGCATCTGAAGAACTGCCCGGTCACGGTGAAAAATCAGATAGGGGACCTACAAGACAAGGCACCCAAATCTGATACCCGTCTAGCAGAGGCAAAAGCCAGCAGAAACAAGACCTTGAGGGAATGCCATTTAAGGTCCGCAGATTCAAGAGGTTCAAATGGAGACTATTGCAAAGCCTCCAGAACCACAGACAAATCCCAAGGAGCCACAGGTGGGACATAAGGAGGTTGAATCCGCAAAACACCTGAGTGAATGATTGAGGGAGGCCAGCTGAAGGCCCGAGTCAAGGCCCTGTTGTAGGAAGGCCAAAAGTTTTGCCGTACTAAACTTGTAAACGTCATGATTGTTAGATTCGCACCAAGCAAAGTAAGAATTCCAGACCCTATGGTAAATCTGAGCAGAAGCCAGCTTACGGGCCTTCGACCCTGTAGGTCTGAGAACCAATGCCATCTAGGCCAAGCTGGAGCTATTAGTAAATTAAATCCTCCTTCTTGCTTGAACTTCCTCACTACTCTGGGCAGGAGTGACACCGGAGGGAACACATACGTCAGCCAAAAGTTCCATGGAATTGCCAGTGCGTCCACGAAAGCCGCTTGAGGATCCCTTGTTCTTGCTCCGGAACCTTGTGATTGTGTCGCGACGCCATCAGGTCTACATTTGGTAGGCCCCACTTGTCCACTAGGAGTTCAAATACTTCTAGATGAAGGCTCCACTCTATGGCGTGTACGTCCTGACGATTGAGGAAGTCCGGTTCTCAGTTGAGGACCCCCGGAATGAACACTGCCGATATGGCTGGCAGATGGCGTTCCGCCCATTGAAGAATCTTTGACACTTCCATCATTATTAATCGAGTGATCCCAATAGATTGAGGTACCTAGGTGAATGTGAATACTGAACATACACTAAGTTCACCTTCTCAAGTTTTTTACCGGTTCTAAAAAATTTTGTCATGCATGCAAGGGTAAATTGTATACTACACTAAAGTCTTTAATATAAGTACGTATCCGAGTTACATATAGTATATGCGAATGTTTGTAGCAAGTCAGTACAAGTACCATATCCGACAGGGATTGTGTATGATGCTCATTATTGTTCAATAAATACTTACCGTTTTATGGGATTGAGGTTGATGGCATTTGAATGGTCTGAGTCTGAAAGACAAAGAAGACAGAAGGCATAAGGTAATAAATACACGAGTCAGAAATGCACCAGTAGAATATCTGTATACCTACCTTTACTGGCTTTCCCAAGCAAGCCAATCCTATATATATATAACGCTTGGGTGGAGGCACGCCTTATTAATTCCATAGTAACCCGAGTTGGCCAAGTCACAGTGAGTAAGGAGTGGTTACAAGTGTAAGTAAGTAAGTGTGGCAAAAAAAGGATCAGTATTAGAGCGACTCTTTAACACTTGTCCATATTATTGTCCATACTATCAGAGACAGAGCTGTAACTAGACTTTTTGGTGCCCTGTGCCAGAAAGAGAGGTGGTACCTCTCCCCCATATTTAAAACAGGGCATGTGCGCACCGCAGGCGTGCCTAAAAAGTATAGGGGCATGGCTTCATGGGGAAGGGGCAAGGTCACAAAATAATACCAATTCATATTACGCCACACAGTAGTCTCCATTATTCAAATTATGCCACACAGTAGTGCCACACATGTATACATTACACAAGGTAGAGCCCCCTTTTACACATTACTCCAGGTAGAGCCCTCGTCACGCATTATTCCAGGCAGAGCCCCTTTTGCACATTACTTCAGGTCTCTCGGAGCAGCTGTGTGTGACATCACGCAGTCACCACCAAACGCTGCATCGACGCCCTCACAATAGCTGCCCCTGTCAATCACTATGCGATGCATCCTTCCGGGATGTGATCGCATAGTGAAGGGTTGCGCACGTGCACTATGGACGGTGCGCGCGTGCAGACCCTATAGACACGGCTGCTACATGTGAACGAAGCGGCTGTGTCCTTCATTAAATAGCCCCCAGAGTGTAGACGCGCTGTGTGCGAGGCACTGCTAGTTATGCCCCTTACCAGGGACTAATGTAATGCTGCTCTCCAGAACATCAGACGTATGTCCTCTGCAGTGTAAGAGAGGGAGTCTTCCACTTGTGGGTGTGAGGCCAGGAGACAGGTAGACTAGGGAATCAGTGTATCCTCTGGTTCCCAGGAGAGTGAGTGCTCCCACACTGAGCCTCCCCCCCCCACGAACCTCCTCTCACCCAATTGCCTGAACACTTCCGCACCTAGCTCTCTGCTAATTAACAGCAGCCGGGCCTGCCAGGGCTCTCCAATAACACAGTGCACCAGTTTTACCTGCACGGCGCAGGGGTCTGGGGAGATGCTACACAAGTATGCAATGCAGTGTGTGCTGGAGCTGGGGGAGGAGGAGCTACGTCTGGGCGACACAATATGACAGGCAGCACATCACCGCGGCTCCGGGTTGGATGAGCTTGTGCGCAAAAGCTCCAATAGCGGCAGCCGCGATTTTATGTGTGTCAGCCCATTAGTGGAGGAGAACAGGCTTTCAGAGAAGCAAGGGACCCGGCCGACCGGAAATCTGTCCCAGCATCCCAATCCGCCCCTGCACACAATCACATGTACAATGCAGGAATTATGACAAACAATAAAACTACACTGGACTAGCAATACTATTACTGAGTAAGGCTATGTATATAAACAGATATATCAATGCACAGTAAAAACTGGATGGATATCACAGGGTACTTGTACTAAATAACCCTGAAGTATGCACTTGTTCTTAACTAACAATGTCTAAACTACATGTAAAATACGTAAGTGTCCTGTAAATGCACAGCGCTGATGATGCAGGCGGCTTTACAGAGGAGGCATCTCCTAGCAGTCCCAGAATCAGCACAGCTGTGTGTAATGGCGCCCAAATGCTGACAGGTAGTGAGGGAGACAAAGAGATGCAGCTCCAGGGCGGGAAGATTTACTCGAAATGGTGCCCAGGGGCTGGGGGAGGGGCTACAGGTCAGAGCCTTATCCCCTTACTGGACTTCACCACCGGGTGCTGCGGGCCTTAATAAAATGGATTATAGCCTAATCCAACCTGTGCCCTTGCCCTGGGGTCTAGTGGGATCCCTGTACGGCCACAGTGTCCACGCCAGCGCATGCAGCCTGCCTCCTAATGCGATTTCCAGCGGGTCCCGCCTGGGGAACCTCTTACCTCCTCCCTGAGTGCGGCCACGCGATTCTGGAGAACTTCGGTTAGTGTGTGTGCCCTGGGTGAAAAACCGGAGCCTCCGCTGTAAGTACCCGGCAACCAGGGACGTGGGAGTATACAGGGCCGCTGGGGGAGGTGATGGAGCTGCAGCAGGAGATATCAGAATGATATCTAGCACTAGAGTGCCTCTGCTGCAGCCCTTGAAATCTTCTATCTTCTTTAAAATAGCTCTTCTTAGAGCTGCTGGAGCAGCCCTGCCTGTTAGCTGCCTGCACTGCAGGCACCAACTTACAAACTGAGCTCCTGTGCACGGAGGCGGGGTTATAGAGGAGGCGGCGCTGAGCATCTAGGGAACAGTCAAAGCTTTTAGCCTGTTGGTGCCTCGGATCAAGATCCTACTCTACACCCCGATGTTATTCCCTGTGGAATACCAGTGTACCCCGCTGCAGAAATACCACATAAAATGACTCAAGTATCCAGAGGCTAATTTTTGTTGGCAATTAATTTTGTCCATAGCCTACAGTATATCTGAGATGTTACCAGACAAACATTGGCGTAGATGGTTATTTTCTTCAGGTTGGCTCCACAGTCCTCTGAACTATATATTGTGTATATGTATGTATGTATGTATGTATGGAGAATCGGTTTGGCTGATAGAACTGTCTACCCAATTTTCAAAGTCTTTGAAGTCCCTAGCTGTTTTTCCACTGTGGGAGATCATGGACTTCCTCGACTGTGTAGTCAGTATGTGGCGGCCACCAAATTGCCATCTCTGTCCATCTGATACAGGACGCTCTCCTCAAACAGCTTCCAGTATACACAGTCTCTGGGTACAACAACACAAAACAAGATTTTTCTCTAATGCGTTTCACTCCTAATGGGAGTTTTATCAAATATCTTCGATATATCAACCATCAGCTGTGCTGCACAGCTGACATGATATGTCTGTGTACGACATTGTTCTGGTGTACACCCCAGTCGACAGGCAAGTGATATATCGACAGTTTGCTGGAACGACCAATATATTGCTTAGTTTGTACACAGCTTGTTGTACCAAATCGAGTAGGTCCTATGTCCACTGAATGCAATAATCCCATGTTCTTGTGTACAGACGACCACATCTGTGTGGCCCAGCTCTACATCTATCCCTCCACATCATTGGGGATTTATTACTATCCCTATGGAGTACACTCTTTCAACTTGTTTACTACTTTGGTCCTCTCCAAATGCTGAAGTATACTGCCAAACTTCTAAACATGGAGGAGGTGATATCTCACAACTTTTACCAGGGGTGTTAAGTCTTCTCAGCAACGGGACCTTCCCTCTCTTCCTCTGGCTACCATGGATAAGGATGGTCCTCACTCTCCTATTCCTTCTAAATAGGTTAACATCCTGGCTCTATGTTCCCTTATAATGGAGTTTAAGGATTCTCTCAAGGCCAAACTTGACAAAGCAGTTGCTTCCATCAAAACAGACATCAGGATCCTTGCCTTAAAGACCACCAAGCTAGAGTCCTGTCAAGAAAGCACATCATTACCAGGGCTTAAAGTGGTCCTGGGGAGGTGGTGGAACTCATTGACTACTACACCTACTCCAACCCCCCCCCCCCCATCACATTAAGTGGAGCCAGGGTTAGTGCTAGTATTTTTGGCACCCCCCTGCAAACTTTAAATGAGTGCCCTACTTTCCATAAATTATAAAGGGATATTGATCTCACAAAAAAAAAGCAGCGTGGTCACACAATAGTACCCCCAATTGAAATTACAACACACAGTAGCACAATATTATTCACATTACACCGCATGTAGTGCCCCTGTTTCATATTACACCACATAGTAATGCCCTTATTCAGGTTATGTCACTCAGTAGTGCCCTTTATTCACATTGCGCTATAACAATGGTACCCTTTATACACATTATGCCACACACTAGTGCCCCTTATATGCAATGCCCACAGTAGTGCCCTTTATACACAATCCTGTCAAGACAATCTCCAGAAAGCACATCATTACCAGGGCTTAAAGTGGTCCTGGGGAGGTGGTGGAACTCATTGACCACTACACCTACCCCCTCCCCCCCCCCATCACATTAAGCGGAGCCAGGGTTAGTGCTAGTATTTTTGGCACCTCACTGCAAACTTTACATGAGTGCCCTACTTCCCATAAATTATAAAGGGATATTGATCTCACAAAAAAGCAGTGTGGTCACACAATAGAACCCCCAATTCAAATGACACCACACAGTAGCACAATATTATTCACATTACACCGCATGTAGTGCCCCTGTTTTATATTACACCACATAGTAATGCCCCTTATTCAGGTTATGTCACTCAGTAGTGCCCTTTATTCACATTGCGCTATAACAATGATACCCTTTATACACATTATGCCACACACTAGTGCCCCTTATATACAATGCCCACAGTAGTGCCCTTTATACACAATTCCCGCAGTAGTGCCCCTTACACATAATGACCACAGTAATGCCGCTTATACACATAATACCAACAGAAGTGCTTACACACAAAATGCCCACTCTTAAACACAAAATGCCCACAGTAGTAGTGCCACTTATATACAGAATGCCCACAATAGTATTCCCCCTTACATTTAATGACCACAGTAGTGCTGTTTATACACATAATGCCCACAGTAGTGCCCCTTATACACATCTCTGCCTCTTTCACTCCAGCAGCTCACCGTCTGTGTCCCTCAAGCAGTCCCATGCCCTGTGTCCCTCCAGCAGTTTCTCAGCCTCTCTTGTCCTTCCAGCCCCCCCTCATCTTGTCATCAAGATGCAGAGAGCCTGCTCCTCTTCATGGATCTTCTTCACTTCAGAAGCAGTCCCAGCATGACATCACATATGCAGTGCTGGAAAAGGAAGCCACTGGTACCTTAGAGGGGACGAATGCTGTCCAACAGACACAGCGTGTGTGTGTTCCAGGAGATGGAGGAGGACCTGAGGAAGGGGAATGTGCCTGCAGCTCATGAGTTACACTAGCGCCATCTGCAACATATATTGATGTAGGTGATGGGGCGGGTTTTTCTGTTGGAATTACCTTGCAGGACAATGGAGGGGGTGGAACTAGTTCCCCCTACCATTACAGGTGGTGGAACTCAGTTCCACCCCATTCTCCCCCACTTTAACCCCTGATCAGTACTGAATTTTCAGACGTCCACACTAAGAATGAGGATCTGTAAAACCAAGAACGCAACAAATTATATCCATATCCATAACATTCCAGGGTCTGTTACCCCAGAGGCCTTGGACACTTATTTGAACAATTTCTTCTCCTTCCTGATCCCCGACCTCAGATCCCGGATGATACAGTACCATTGGTAAAGGCTTGCTGTACTCTCTGGCCTAAACCCCGGGGTTAACGAACCTCCACAAGCTGTTATCATGCAATTCCTTAGATACAGTACAAGGACAATGAACTTGATCTAACTCCCACTATAGGTAAACCTAATTATATATGATCCGTTAACCTCTAATTCTACCAAGAAATAGGTTATTTCTCCAATGCTAACTAATGTGTTTTAAAACCACTAATATATTTTTAGAATATTTTCGTTGGGCAACCTTCTTACTTGATAATAAGCTATTTATACCTTATGGGACCCTAAGCAAGACATGGATTTGCCCAAACTTTCCCTCAGTCGGTGTATGGAGCTGTGTACAACCTCCACCTCAGTGTAAGTGTAGCCCCATATATACAGTATATGGGCTAACCAAATACAGTTAATTAAATGCACCATTGTATATATTTATCTGACACCACTATTGTATTGCAGATTGCTAAGATGGATCTTTATATGCTGTGTATAATGTATGTGTATAGGGCTTCTTGAAGTACTGGGGGAGCGTGGGCTGTCTGGAAGCTTCTAGCAGCCAGGCTCGAGGGGCCCCGGGAGACTCAATGAGGGGAGAGAGTTGGGAGCTCGAGACGGGGCAGACGGTTTGTGGCGCAGGAGAGAAAAAAGCAGCAGGTGTCTGAGTCTCGGAGAGGTCGAAGGAGGGAAGCGCATCGAGTGACGGGACGGAGCTGTTCTGCCCTAAAAACACCTCAGCTAACTTACCGGAAATGGAGTGTCGGTGAGGACTAAGCTATAGGAGGTTTGTGGGCAGCAGCTGTACCCGGTCCAAGGAGCTGATTAGCCCGGAAGGCACTGCGGAGGAGAGAGAGCTGACTGGACAGTCTTGGGAAATCCGGCCCGAGAGACGCCTTCAGGGAGGCGGCCCCGGAACGTGTGACCAACCAGAGCCGTGAGTGTATACACAAGGGGGAAGCGGGAGGTAGCTTCAGACACACCATATAAGACAAAGGCTGTCAGGGGTAGACTGTGACATAGAAGGGCAGTTCACTGAAGGAAAAATAGCACAGTGCATCAGAATATCCCATTCAGCAGCGGCCTCACACTGAATAGCACAGTGCATCAGAATATCCCATTTAGCAGCGGCCTCACACTGAAGGAAAGTTAACACAGTGCTTCATAAGAGACTATACAGAAAACGGCCTTCCCATCCCAGTACCCCTTTTGAAAGGGACTTATTGCCTTACGTTATAAATCGACACTGGTTCAGCTATTAGGGACATTTAACTAACAGGGTAAATAACCTAATCCGAGTGAATTGGATACAATAGTAGTTATAAGTACTAAGGCTATATGTAGTCCGTACACCTTTATAGTTTGTTGCTCCTTGAGGGATAGAAGTCCTAACTCATCAACAAGGAGGCATTAATAAATAACCTTCTATGATCTCCAGTAGCTCCGTCAATTATCCAGAGCCTGGAAGAGTTGATCGACGCGGCTTCACAGTCTTAGCAAAAGACACATCAGGGAAATACGCCTCTGCCTTCCCTAGAGACAACCGGAGGGTGAACCCAGAGTGAGTACCATTGATGCCTACATTTAGCCAGCGTCAGGGACCACAGCCATAGATGACATGGTGTAATATCACACACCGCTGCGACAGTGTTAATGAGAAAAGTTACTAAATTATTAATTTACAGCTAGCACCAGTGGTAGTATCGAAAGAGTATTGGTACTAATAGCTCTCCTATCGGCTTCAGAGATAGCGAGGAGCGACAGAGAAAGGCTATCTGTCTAGTATTCCCAATAATAGGGCACAGACAGGACGACAGGAGTCAGCATCCTCTCCTATAATTACTATTTAGAATATAGAAGTTCATACCCCGCAAGATATCGGGGGAGCAACGTTTGAACTTACTAGTGTCAGATACCCTCGGTTCCAGTAGCTAGAGTATGAACAGTAGCTGATATCTCCCAAGAGGACACAGCGGGAGTTTACTTTACAGAAACTGACACTGTGCAATAAAGTAGCAAGTTATCTTAAAGGACTCTGTGTGATAGTAAAGGTTACAGTGTCTCTACCGGTTTCCTGGCAGGAACGATATGGAGATTCCTGTGATAAAGGGATAGATTTAGAGTGCCTGGAAAGGATTAAACCACACCCTAGTACTGCAACTTCTACCCTCCTCTCATTCACACAGCATTTTAGACAGTAAATCTGAGGGATTAATCTTTCCGGATATAGCTGAACTTATTCCGATTCATTCTTCCAGAGATTACTTCAAGGGCCCCAACAGTGCACCAACCAGTTAGTCGTATCAATACCCTACCCAAACTGACATAGGGAGGTTATAGATTTTACTGAGACTAATACTACAATTATTAGCTCTATATAGAAATAGCTATGAGTTCTTATTGAGGTATCATTTTATCTTCTACAAACCGGTATAATTTTTTTGTATATGCATGCAGTTACTATTGTATAGAGAAAGAAGGGAAGCTTATTTTATTGTACAATATTGTTGTTGGTTTAATTATTCTGTCTTGAGAATCAAGGTACTCTATTTGAGATTCCCTATCACCTGAAATATAAACTTGTGGTATTCTGCCATGTAATAAAGACAAACTAAATACTAACCTGTGTATTGAAGTATCAACCTAGACGTCTCCAACGGGTCTGAAAAATATCAACCAGAGTGTAAAGGTTAGTATTATATGGAATATTCCCCCAGGGGTAACATTACTTACTCTTTTTAGGCTTTCCCGAGCAAGCCCGGGGACTAACGCTTGGGTGGAGGCACTCCGAACTTATTACCTAGTAACCATTCAATATCAGTGATTGGAGGAGAAGATAGGGTTACATTTGGAGGCACTGCTGAGATTTTCATAACACGGTTGTCTCCTGTTTACCAAAACTACGGAAGTAAATATTGTCAGTATGGAATTCGTTACCGAAGCTGATATTGGGCGATGGTGCCGGGAGAAAGGGGTGGATACCCGTTACTGTTTTGGGTTAAAGGGAAACATGGTAATAGTAACAGATGACGGGCTGTTGAAGACTGTGGGGTCTTTATGTGGTGTACATCAACCATGTATTGTAGATAAATGGAAAGGGCCTTATGGGGATGTTTGTGCTACTCTCATTACTAATAAAAGAGCCATTAGATCGAACACTCATACCAAGTATGATATTATTGGAAGGGACAATGGGAAGGAAAGTTCAGATAGTGTGGCCGGAAGAAAGGAATGAAGAGGAGGCGACAGAAGCAGCCCTAGGGGAGGACTCTGAGGGTCTGGAAACTGGGGAACCTGTGTCAGGGGGTTGTTTTCATACTAATGGACGGGAGGTGAATCCCCCTGCTACTACCCCGAAGGTTCTTCCGGAAACTCAAACAGATAATGTTGTGGATAAGGTGGTTAGTCACCTTGAAAGGTGGCATTATAAAGGAGGATACCGTCGATTAAGAATTTTTTCAGGGATCATTCCTGTTCCGGCTGGTGAAGAAACCTATGAGATGTGGCGTGAAGCTGCCGTACAACATTCAGAAGAATGGCAATGTCCAGAGCATATAAGAAGACAAAGGGTGGTCGAGAGATTACGGGGACCCGCAATGGGGGTGATTCAGGCAACACGCCGGAGTAACCCTACCGCCACATTAAAAGAATACCTAGAAGCATTGGACTTTTCCTTTGGAACATTAGAAGATATGGGAGACCTGATGGCCCGGTTGAATAGCACGTATCAGGAACATGGCGAGACCCTAACCCATTACATATACCGTGTCGACCGGTTAATATATAAAATCGTGGATAGAGGGGGTTTTAGTCCGGATATAGTAAATGAGACGAGACTAAAGCAAGTGTTGAAAGGGGCCCTGACCAATAACCCGGTCGCCCAAAGACTAAGATGCACCATGACTACTGCCAAACCCCCTACATTGACCGAGTTGGTCAAAGAAGTAAAAATAGAAGAGGTGCAAATTGAGAACCATGAAAAGTCTGTTAGAAAAGTTAAAGTAGTGTTGCCCACCCCTGATACCATCCCTCCTCCCATGGATGATAGACTGGTAAAACTAATTGAAGAACAAGATAAAATAAGAAGATTGACCAATTGATCGCTTTACAGACTCAACAGCCACTGGGAATAAATAGAACTTCTGGATGGGGTCGAGGAATTAACAGGAGAGGTGAAACTAAGCAAAAATAGATTGCTACAGCTGTGGACAGTTAGGGCATCGGTCATTCGAATGTCCCCTAAACCGATATGAACCACGAGGAAGTAACCCCAATAATAGGAGAGCGTCAATGGGGGAAAACGAGAACGGGAGCCCTGTGGACCCCTCACAGGCTCCCCGATCATAAAGGTTCAAGCCATGGGGATTGCCCAGTGGTCCCATAATCTTCCGGATAGTTTACTGGGACATGCACCACTAACGAGGGCCATAATTAATGGACATGACTGTACCATTTTAATGGATAGTGGTTCTCAAGTATCCATTGTCTTTGAGTCATGGTATAATGAACATCTTTCTGATATTCTCATTCAACCCCTCAGTGGACTCACTATATGGGGATTGAGTGAGCAGAGGTATCCTTATTTAGGGTATATCAACACACAGTTTACTTTTGAACCAGGCTTAAGTTCGCATAATGAGACTGTCCCGTAATAGCCCTAGTATGCCCTGATTCCCCTGGGGACAATGGGAATTTACCGGTTATTGTGGGAACAAACACTAAAATGTATCGGAACCTCATTCGGTGGTGTGAGAAACAGGAGTTGGAAAGCCGTGATACCCCGAGAAAGAGTGAGTCGGAAGGAAATTGTCGACATCTGAAGGTGGAATGCTCTGCTGTAGACCCTGTGGAAGAGGAGCTCATTAAGGAGTGGCCGTCGGTTTCTCGGCTTAATCTAGAATCCTGTTTTGTGGGAAGTGACATAAATGACGAGTGTAAGCAGCTTCTAATGGAACAACTGAATCAGAGGGAAGCTGTCTTTGCGAAAAGTGAATGGGATCTAGGGTCTGCTGTAGGTGTGGAGCACCATATTAGATTGAATGACAATACACCATTTCGGGAGAGATCGAGAAGACTTGCACCAGCGGATTTTGAGGACGTAAGGAGTCATCTGAGGGGACTACTAGAGAATCATGTAATAGCGGACACAGAAAGCCAATATGCCTCTCCTATAGTTGTGGCCAGAAAAAAGAATGGAGAAATTAGGCTATGCATTGATTATCGCACCTTGAATAGCTGAACTGTCCCTGACCAGTACACCGTTCCTAAGGTAGAGGAAGCCTTGGATTGTCTGCAGGGCAGTAGATGGTTTTCGGTACTAGACCTCCGCTGCGGGTACTATCAAATCCCCATGAGCCAAGCCGATAGGTCTAAGACCGCATTTATATGTCCCATTGGTTTTTTCGAATTTTTGAAAATGCCTCAAGGGATAACGGGAGCCCCAGCAACGTTCCAGAGGACTATGGAAAAAACGGTGGGAGATATGTGCTACCGTGAAGTGTTAGTATATTTGGATGACATCATCATGTTTGGTAGGACACTTCAGGAACATAATGAACGATTGCTCGAGGTACTGGATCGTTTACAAGCCAGAGGGCTGAAACTGTCCGTTGAAAAATGTAAGTTCTGTCGCTCTTCGGTAAAATATCTAGGGCATATAGTAAGTCGACAGGGAATATCCACCGATCCAGATAAAGTTAATACCGTAAAGAATTGGCCCGGCCTGATACTCTTAAGGATTTACGATCATTTTTGGGGTTTTGCGGTTACTATCGCAAATTTGTACCGCAATATTCGCAAATTGCCTGACCTTTAACGGATCGAACTCGAGGCTACCCGCCAAGGAATGGAAAATCCTTTGGGTTAAAGTCAAGGGAAAGGAGAGATTATTTTAAACCCAAAGAGCCTTTCGGGAGGCGGTGGGATCTATCGTGTGAAGAGGCATTTGAAAAGTTGAAAGAAAGATTAACCAACTCCCCCGTCTTAGCCTATGCAAACCCAGTGCTCCCCTATGAAGTTCACATTGATGCTTCGTTCGATGGGCTGGGAGGAGTTTTATACCAACAGCAAGATGAACATCTAAGACCCATTGCTTATGTTAGTAGGGGACTATCTAGTAGTGAGAAAAAGTATCCCGTACATAAGTTGGAATTCTTGGCCCTCAAGTGGACGGTAACGGAAAAATTTCACGATTATCTTTATGGGGCCAAATTCCTTGTGCAAACTGATAATAATCCATTAATTTACCTCCAGACTACTGCCAAACTTGATGCCACAGGTCACCGGTGGCTGGCAGCTTTAAGTAATTATAATTTCACTCTAAAATACAGACCCGGGATGGTTAATCTGGACGCAGATGCTTTATCTCGAATGCCCCATCAGCAATCTAATGAGGACCTCAACGAATGGGTAGAAGTCCCAGCAGTAGTTGTAAAAGGACTCTGTCACCAGATTAGTATAACTAGGAACGCCACGGTGGCAGCAATTAATTTAACTGGAGCTTCAGATCAAGCCATACCACTTCAGAATCGTAACCTGAGTCGATCCTCAGTAGAGGGATTAGCAATCATCAGTTCGGCCCAGATGGCTAGGGATCAGAGAGCTGATCTGGATATAGCCCCGATTGTACATATGTTAGGGGAACCTCCTACTGATGAGGTGAAAAAGAATCTGACTATTAAATCGCGAGTATTACTACGCCAATGGAAACGCCTGAGATTACTGAATGGTATAGTCTATAGGAGCAGTCTACGCCCAGATGGTAGTAAAAGATGGCAGATTTTATTACCCAGTAAATATAAACAGTTGGTCTTGCCAGAGTTACATGATAGACATGGCCACTAGGGGTACGACAAAACCCAAGGGTTGATTTCAGATCGTTTCTTCTGGCCTTTTATGAATCGAGATATTGAACATTTCTGTAAAACCTGTGGGAACTGTATTCTACGGAAGACCCTACCTACCAGAGCCGCTCCCTTAGTAACTATTCAGAGCTTTGGGCCTCTGGATTTAGTATGTATTGACTTCTTGTTATTAAAAGATCCAGGATGCAAAGATGGAAACATCTTAGTGGTTACGGATCATTTTACCCGCTATACACAGGCCTATGTGCCTCCTAACCAAAAAGCGGTAACGGTGGCAAGGACGCTTTGGGAGAAGTTTTTCCAGCATTATGGATTGCCTGCAAGAATCCACTCCGATCAAGGTAGGGACTTCGAGAGCAGGCTGATTCAGGAACTATGCCTTTGCTGCGGAATTAAGAAATCTCGAACTACCCCTTACCACCCCCAAGGGGACCCCCAACCCGAACGGTTCAATCGTACCTTATTAAATATGTTAGGAACGTTGAATTCTACACAGAAACTACAGTGGAAGCAATATATCTCCTCATTGGTACATGCATATAATTGCACCAGGAATGGGTCTACTGGTTATACACCTTATTTTCTTATGTTTGGTCGAGAGGCCAGACTACCAATCGATGTGTGTTTAGGGACACAGCTAAACACCCCTGCTGCCTCCTCCCATACTCAATACGTGAAGCGTCTCCAGCAGCAGTTGAAGAATGCTCATCACCTAGCTCAAGCAGCTGCCAAACGATCAGGGGAGCAGAACAAAATACAATATGACCGGCATGTGAGAGAACATTGGTTGCTTCCGGGAGATAGAGTGTTGATTAGAAACTTAGGAGTACAAAGACAAAGGAAACTCACTAATCGGTGGCGCCCCCAGCCATATATCATCGTCCGGCAATTTTCAGACATTCCAGTATATCAACTCAAACCAGAAGAAGGAACAGGTACATTATTAACTTACCATCGCCAACATTTACTTCCTATATCTCAAGATACTCGATGGATAAATAATGAGCTAGAAGAAGCAAATAGTCGCCCGGAAGTGAGGCCTCCTGATCCGGAAACAAAGGACCCATTCGCTATAGAGGTAGAGGAGGAAGAGAATGAAGGTTGCCGTAGTGGAAGGTACTATAAAGATAGTGGATCTTCTGCCGCTGAGAGGGTGGAGATTGCCTGTGAGGGGAATAATCTTGGTGATAGACCTAGAATGTCTAGTGATGATTGGAGACAGGAAGACATTATTAGGGTTGAAGACCGGAGTGAGGAAGGAGATAATGTTTCGCAGTTATGGGATGGATCCATGGGGGATACCACCAAAGAATCAGTAATAGCTCCCCTTACATTACCTAGGCCACAACGAACCAGAAAGCCTCCTCGGGTTCTCACTTATGATGAATTGGGAACCCCAACAGAGGTACCATTGGTAGTACACCCTCAGTTTGTCCTACCTTGGCCCTATTTTGAGAACTCCAGCTGTTGGGCTACTGGGGGAACAGTATGAAGTAATAATATATAAATGAGATGGTGATTCCATAATTAAAAGTATCACATCAGAATCACAAGGGGGAGAGTGTAGCCCCATATATATATATATGGGCTAACCAAATACAGTTAATTAAATGCACCATTGTATATATTTATCTGACACCACTATTATATTGCAGACTGCTAAGATGGATCTTTATATGCTGTGTATAATGTATGTGTATAGGGCTTCTTGAAGTACTGGGGGAGCGTGGGCTGTCTGGAAGCTTCTAGCAGCCAGGCTCAAGGGGCCCCGGGAGACTCAATGAGGGGAGAGAGTTGGGAGCTCGAGACGGGGCGGACGGTTTGTGGCGCAGGAGAGAAAAAAGCGGCGGGTGTCTGAGTCTCGGAGAGGTCGAAGGAGGGAAGCGCATCGAGTGACGGGACGGAGCTGTTCTGCCCTAAAAACACCTCAGCTAACTTACCGGAAAGGGAGTGTCGGTGAGGACTAAGCTATAGGAGGTTTGTGGGCAGCAGCTGTACCCGGTCCAAGGAGCTGATTAGCCCGGAAGGCGCTGCGGAGGAGAGAGAGAGCTGACTGGACAGTCTTGGGAAATCCGGACCGAGAGACGCCTTCAAGGAGGCGGCCCTGGAACGTGTGACCAACCGGAGCCGTGAGTGTATACACAAGGGGCAAGCGCTTCAGACACACCATATAAGGACAAAGGCTGTCAGGCATAGACTGTGACATAGAAGGGCAGTTCACTGAAGGGAAAATAGCACAGTGCATCAGAATATCCCATTCAGCAGCGGCCTCACACTGAATAGCACAGTGCATCATAATATAACATTCAGCAGCTGCCTCACACTGAAGGAAAGTTAACACAGTGCTTCATAAGAGACTATACTGAAACGGCCTCCCCATCCCTGTACCCCCTTTGAAAGGGACTTATTGCCTTACGTTATAAATCGACACTGGTTCAGCTATTATCGACATTTAACTAACAGGGTAAATAACCTAATCCGAGTGAATTGGATACAATAGTAGTTATTAGTACTAAGGCTATATGTAGTCCGTACACCTTTGTAGTTTGTTGCTCCTTGAGGGATAGAAGTCCTAACTCATCAACAAGGAGGCATTAATAAATAACCTATGATCTCCAGTAGCTCCATCAATTATCCAGAGCCTGGAAGAGTTGATCGACGCGGCTTCACAGTCTTAGCAAAAGACACATCAGGGAAATACGCCTCTGCCTTCCCTAGAGACAACCGGAGGGCGAACCCAGAGTGAGTACCATTGATGCCTACATTTAGCCAGCGTCAGGGACCACAGCCATAGATGACATGGTGTAATATCACACACCGCTGCGACAGTGTTAATGAGAAAAGTTACTAAATGATTAATTTACAGCTAGCACCAGTGGTAGTATCGAAAGAGTATTGGTACTAATAGCTCTCCTATCGGCTTCAGAGATAGCGAGGAGCGACAGAGAAAGGCTATCTGTCTAGTATTCCCAATAATAGGGCACAGACAGGACGACAGGAGTCAGCATCCTCTCCTATAATTACTATTTAGAATATAGCAGTTCATACCCCGCAAGATATCGGGGGAGCAACGTTTGAACTTACTAGTGTCAGATACCCTCGGTTCCAGTAGCTAGAGTATGAACAGTAGCTGTTATCTCCCAAGAGGACACAGCGGGAGTTTACTTTACAGAAACTGACACTGTGCAATAAAGTAGCAAGTTATCTTAAAGGACTCTGTGTGATAGTAAAGGTTACAGTGTCTCTACCGGTTTCCTGGCAGGAACGATATGGAGATTCCTGTGATAAAGGGATAGATTTAGAGTGCCTGGAAAGGATTAAACCACACCCTAGTACTGCAAGTTCTACCCACCTCTCATTCACACAGCATTTTAGACAGTAAATCTGAGGGATTAATTTTTCCGGATATAGCTGAATTTATTCCGATTCATTCTTCCAGAGATTACTTCAAGGGCCCCAACAGTGCACCAACCAGTTAGTCGTATCAATACCCTACCCAAACTGACATAGGGAGGTGATAGATTTTACTGAGACTAATACTACAATTATTAGCTCTATATAGAAATAGCTATGAGTTCTTATTGAGGTATAATTTTTTCTTCTACAAACCGGTATAATTTTATTGTATAGAGAAAGAAGGGAAGCTTATTTTATTGTACAATATTGTTGTTGGTTTAATTATTCTGTCTTGAGAAGCAAGGTACTCTATTTGAGATTCCCTATCACCTGAAATATAAACTTGTGGTATTCTGCCGTGTAATAAAGACAAACTAAATACTTACCTGTGTATTGAAGTATCAACCTAGACATCTCCAACGGGTCTGAAAAATATCAACCAGAGTGTAAAGGTTAGTATTATATGGAATATTCCCCCAGGGGTAACATTACTTACTCTTTTTAGGCTTTCCCGAGCAAGCCCGGGGACTAACGCTTGGGTGGAGGCACTCCGAACTTATTACCTAGTAACCATTTAATCTCAGTGATTGGAGGAGAAGATAGGGTTACATATGTGTATGCAGCTTTATTGCTTAGAATGTTCATTTAAATGTTTTATTAATTAAACAATATACAGTAAGTTCTATTTTAAAACAGTAAGTATAGATGTTTCCCTCTAACTACTGTATGTATACTAACCACCTTGATTAAACCATTTCACCCCCTTCAATCAGTGTGTCTGTATGCAGCTGAGCAGTCCGCTCTCCCTAATTCCCCCCTTAGTCAGTGTATCTGTATGAAGCCGCGCAGTCCGTACCCCCTAATCCCCCCCCATCAGTGTATGTGCATGCAGCCACGCAGTCCGTACCCCTTAACTCCCCTCCCGGTCATTATATGTGTATGCAGCCACGCAGACGGGTCCCCTGAATTCCCCCCCTCGGGTCAGTATATCTGTATGTAGCCACGCAGTCCACACCCCCTAATCCCCCCCCCCCCCCCAGGCACTGTATGTGCATGTAGCCACGCAGTCCACACCCCTTAATCATCCCTCTCCTCGGTCAGTATATGTGTATGCAGCTGCGCAGTCTGCACCCTCAATCCTTCAGTCCTCGGTCAGTATATGTGTATGCAGCTGCGCAGTCTGCACCCTCAATCCTTCAGTCCTCGGTCAGTATATGTGTATGCAGCTGCGTAGTCTGCACCCCCAACCCCCCATTCTCCCTTGGTCAGTGTATCTCTATGCAGATGCGCTGTCTGCACCCCCCAATCCTTCAGTCAGTATATGTGTACGCAGCCACGCAGTCCACCCCTCTCTCTCTGTGCATGCCATGTACTGTAAGCATGCAGCATAGTTGAGAGCTGCATAGCAGAGTGTGGCTGGAGCCTTGGACCCTCTGGACCCTAAGTGGCTGCTTAAATCTGATACTGTGCTGGAACCATTAAACAGGAGACCAGCAGTCACGCCATACCAACCCCTTTAAGATGGTTATCCTTAGCCTCCATAAGCACCAGTTTGCATAGTATTAAAATAACTCGTTTACCTACATGTGATATACTTCAAAGACTTCAGCTTCCAATAACAATACGCTAGTAATGTATCTTATACTGTAAACGTTTAATTTGAAACTCAATTCCAGCTTTTCTGAAGGATCTTAAACATCAGAAAATGTACCAGATGTTTCTAAAGAGCAGAAATACTGTAGGTAACACCTTGAATACTTGGCAATCATTCAAACTTCACAAATATGAAAGCAATAATGTGGTGATCACAAAATGCAAGTACAGAGTGATCACTTCTGACTGATATTTCTTTAAACATTTTTCTTTACCATGATTGTAAATGTTCAATCAGTGTGCCCAAATGTCTTATCCTTCAGTTGTTTTATTTGACAAAATAAATTATGGTAAAGTCATAATTGTCAAACAACAAATTCAAGCCTCAGGAGATCAAATACGTTTTCACCATCTTCATATACCCGTCCCCAACACTGCCGAGAGGAAAACTGGTACAAATAAGTGAAGGGGGCGCGGTCATGGGGAAAAGGGGGTGTGGCTGAGTGGCACTCTCATAGACTTCAATAGGAATGGGAAACGCTGAAAACCGGTACATAGCCCCTTTTGGCCGGTACAGACCATAAAAAAACGGTACTGTTAGAGGGTATGCATCTTTCTGTAAGATTTCTAATGTTGGAATGTGATTTCCTGGATAGGCGATCTCTCTTGTTATGGATGCCAACAAGTTGTGAGTTTGACATTTGTTTTCGTAACAGCTATCTTTTCACTGGGAGAATGCCACCAGCACCATCTAGTGGTTGAAGTGCAAAACACATAGTGGGGACAACTGATTATACAAATCGCATTATGTGCTAGAGATGAGCGCCTGAAATTTTTCGGGTTTTGTGTTTTGGTTTTGGGTTCGGTTCCGCGGCCGTGTTTTGGGTTCGACCGCGTTTTGGCAAAACCTCACCGAATTTTTTTTGTCGGATTCGGGTGTGTTTTGGATTCGGGTGTTTTTTTTAAAAAACACTAAAAAACAGCTTAAATCATAGCATTTGGGGGTCATTTTGATCCCATATTATTATTAACCTCAAAAACCATAATTTCCACTCATTTTCAGTCTATTCTGAATACCTCACACCTCACAATATTATTTTTAGTCCTAAAATTTGCACCAAGGTCGCTGGATGACTGAGCTAAGCGACACTAGTGGCCGACACAAACACCTGGCCCATCTAGGAGTGGCACTGCAGTGTCACGCAGGATGTCCCTTCCAAAAAACCTTCCCCAATCAGCACATGACGCAAAGAAAAAAAGAGGCGCAATGAGGTAGCTGACTGTGTGAGTAAGATAAGCGACCCTAGTGGCCGACACAAACACCGGGCCCATTTAGGAGTGGCACTGCAGTGTCACGCAGGATGTCCCTTCCAAAAAACCCTCCCCAATCAGCACATGACGCAAAGAAAAAAAGAGGCGCAATGAGGTAGCTGACTGTGTGAGTAAGATTAGCGACCCTAGTGGCCGACACAAACACCGGGCCCATTTAGGAGTGGCACTGCAGTGTCACGCAGGATGTCCCTTCCAAAAAACCCTCCCCAATCAGCACATGACGCAAAGAAAAAAAGAGGCGCAATGAGGTAGCTGACTGTGTGAGTAAGATAAGCGACCCTAGTGGCCGACACAAACACCGGGCCCATTTAGGAGTGGCACTGCAGTGTCACGCAGGATGTCCCTTCCAAAAAACCCTCCCCAATCAGCACATGACGCAAAGAAAAAAAGAGGCGCAATGAGGTAGCTGACTGTGTGAGTAAGATTAGCGACCCTAGTGGCCGACACAAACACCGGGCCCATTTAGGAGTGGCACTGCAGTGTCACGCAGGATGGCCCTTCCAAAAAACCCTCCCCAAACAGCACATGACGCAAAGAAAAATAAAAGAAAAAAGAGGTGCAAGATGGAATTGTCCTTGGGCCCTCCCACCCACCCTTATGTTGTATAAACAAAACAGGACATGCACACTTTAACCAACCCATCATTTCAGTGACAGGGTCTGCCACACGACTGTGACTGATATGACGGGTTGGTTTGGACCCCCCCCAAAAAAGAAGCAATTAATCTCTCCTTGCACAAACTGGCTCTACAGAGGCAAGATGTCCACCTCATCATCATCCTCCGATATATCACCGTGTACATCCCCCTCCTCACAGATTATCAATTCGTCCCCACTGGAATCCACCATCTCAGCTCCCTGTGTACTTTGTGGAGGCAATTGCTGCTGGTCAATGTCTCCGCGGAGGAATTGATTATAATTCATTTTAATGAACATCATCTTCTCCACATTTTCTGGATGTAACCTCGTACGCCGATTGCTGACAAGGTGAGCGGCGGCACTAAACACTCTTTCGGAGTACACACTTGTGGGAGGGCAACTTAGGTAGAATAAAGCCAGTTTGTGCAATGGCCTCCAAATTGCCTCTTTTTCCTGCCAGTATAAGTATGGACTGTGTGACGTGCCTACTTGGATGCGGTCACTCATATAATCCTCCACCATTCTTTCAATGGTGAGAGAATCATATGCAGTGACAGTAGACGACATGTCCGTAATCGTTGTCAGGTCCTTCAGTCCGGACCAGATGTCAGCATCAGCAGTCGCTCCAGACTGCCCTGCATCACCGCCAGCGGGTGGGCTCGGAATTCTGAGCCTTTTCCTCGCACCCCCAGTTGCGGGAGAATGTGAAGGAGGAGATGTTGACAGGTCGCGTTCCGCTTGACTTGACAATTTTCTCACCAGCAGGTCTTTCAACCCCAGCAGACTTGTGTCTGCCGGAAAGAGAGATCCAAGGTAGGCTTTAAATCTAGGATCGAGCACGGTGGCCAAAATGTAGTGCTCTGATTTCAACAGATTGACCACCCGTGAATCCTTGTTAAGCGAATTAAGGGCTCCATCCACAAGTCCCACATGCCTAGCGGAATCGCTCCGTGTTAGCTCCTCCTTCAATGTCTCCAGCTTCTTCTGCAAAAGCCTGATGAGGGGAATGACCTGACTCAGGCTGGCAGTGTCTGAACTGACTTCACGTGTGGCAAGTTCAAAGGGCATCAGAACCTTGCACAACGTTGAAATCATTCTCCACTGCGCTTGAGACAGGTGCATTCCACCTCCTATATCGTGCTCAATTGTATAGGCTTGAATGGCCTTTTGCTGCTCCTCCAACCTCTGAAGCATATAGAGGGTTGAATTCCACCTCGTTACCACTTCTTGCTTCAGATGATGGCAGGGCAGGTTCAGTAGTTTTTGGTGGTGCTCCAGTCTTCTGTACGTGGTGCCTGTACGCCGAAAGTGTCCCGCAATTTTTCTGGCCACCGACAGCATCTCTTGCACGCCCCTGTCGTTTTTTAAATAATTCTGCACCACCAAATTCAAGGTATGTGCAAAACATGGGACGTGCTGGAATTTGCCCATATTTAATGCACACACAATATTGCTGGCGTTGTCCGATGCCACAAATCCACAGGAGAGTCCAATTGGGGTAAGCCATTCCGCGATGATCTTCCTCAGTTGCCGTAAGAGGTTTTCAGCTGTGTGCGTATTCTGGAAACCGGTGATACAAAGCGTAGCCTGCCTAGGAAAGAGTTGGCGTTTGCGAGATGCTGCTACTGGTGCCGCCGCTGCTGTTCTTGCGGCGGGAGTCCATACATCTACCCAGTGGGCTGTCACAGTCATATAGTCCTGACCCTGCCCTGCTCCACTTGTCCACATGTCCGTGGTTAAGTGGACATTGGGTACAACTGCATTTTTTAGGACACTGGTGAGTCTTTTTCTGACGTCCGTGTACATTCTCGGTATCGCCTGCCTAGAGAAGTGGAACCTAGATGGTATTTGGTAACGGGGGCACACTGCCTCAATAAATTGTCTAGTTCCCTGTGAACTAACGGCGGATACCGGACGCACGTCTAACACCAACATAGTTGTCAAGGCCTCAGTTATCCGCTTTGCAGCAGGATGACTGCTGTGATATTTCATCTTCCTCGCAAAGGACTGTTGAACAGTCAATTGCTTACTGGAAGTAGTACAAGTGGGCTTACGACTTCCCCTCTGGGATGACCATCGACTCCCAGCAGCAACAACAGCAGCGCCAGCAGCAGTAGGCGTTACACGCAAGGATGCATCGGAGGAATCCCAGGCAGGAGAGGAATCGTCAGAATTGCCAGTGACATGGCCTGCAGGACTATTGGCTTTCCTGGGGAAGGAGGAAATTGACACTGAGGGAGTTGGTGGGGTGGTTTGCGTGAGCTTGGTTACAAGAGGAAGGGATTTACTGGTCAGTGGACTGCTTCCGCTGTCACCCAAAGTTTTTGAACTTGTCACTGTCTTATTATGATTGCGCTGCAGGTGACGTATAAGGGAGGATGTTCCGAGGTGGTTAACGTCCTTACCCCTACTTATTACAGCTTGACAAAGGGAACACACGGCTTGACACCTGTTGTCCGCATTTCTGTTGAAATACCTCCACACCGAAGAGCTGATTTTTTTGGTATTTTCACCTGGCATGTCAACGGCCATATTCCTCCCACCGACAACAGGTGTCTCCCCGGGTGCCTGACTTAAACAAACCACCTCACCATCAGAATCCTCCTGGTCAATTTCCTCCCCAGCGCCAGCAACACCCATATCCTCCTCATCCTGGTGTACTTCAACACTGACATCTTCAATCTGACTATCAGGAACTGGACTGCGGGTGCTCCTTCCAGCACTTGCAGGGGGCGTGCAAATGGTGGAAGGCGCATGCTCTTCACGTCCAGTGTTGGGAAGGTCAGGCATCGCAACCGACACAATTGGACTCTCCTTGTGGATTTGGGATTTCGATGAATGCACAGTTCTTTGATGTGCTTTTGCCAGCTTGAGTCTTTTCATTTTTCTAGCGAGAGGCTGAGTGCTTCCATCCTCATGTGAAGCTGAACCACTAGCCATGAACATAGGCCAGGGCCTCAGCCGTTCCTTGCCACTCCGTGTGGTAAATGGCATATTGGCAAGTTTACGCTTCTCCTCCGACAATTTTATTTTAGGTTTTGGAGTCCTTTTTTTACTGATATTTGGTGTTTTGGATTTGACATGCTCTGTACTATGACATTGGGCATCGGCCTTGGCAGACGACGTTGCTGGCATTTCATCGTCTCGGACATGACTAGTGGCAGCAGCTTCAGCACGAGGTGGAAGTGGATCTTGATCTTTCCCTAATTTTGGAACCTCAACATTTTTGTTCTCCATATTTTAATAGGCACAACTAAAAGGCACCTCAGGTAAACAATGGAGATGGATGGATACTAGTATACAATTATGGACGGACTGCCGAGTGCCGACACAGAGGTAGCCACAGCCGTGAACTACCGTACTGTACTGTGTCTGCTGCTAATATAGACTGGTTGATAAAGAGATGTCGTAGTATGTATGTATGAAGAAGAAAGAAAAAAAAACCACGGTTAGGTGGTATACAATTATGGACGGACTGCCGAGTGCCGACACAGAGGTAGCCACAGCCGTGAACTACCGTACTGTACTGTGTCTGCTGCTAATATAGACTGGTTGATAAAGAGATGTCGTAGTATGTATGTATGAAGAAGAAAGAAAAAAAAACCACGGTTAGGTGGTATACAATTATGGACGGACTTCCGAGTGCCGACACAGAGGTAGCCACAGCCGTGAACTACCGTACTGTACTGTGTCTGCTGCTAATATAGACTGGTTGATAAAGAGATGTAGTAGTATGTATGTATAAAGAAGAAAGAAAAAAAAACCACGGGTAGGTGGTATACAATTATGGACGGACTGCCGAGTGCCGACACAGAGGTAGCCACAGCCATGAACTACCGTACTGTACTGTGTCTGCTGCTAATATAGACTGGTTGATAAAGAGATGTCGTAGTATGTATGTATAAAGAAGAAAGAAAAAAAAACCACGGTTAGGTGGTATACAATTATGGACGGACTGCCGAGTGCCGACACAGAGGTAGCCACAGCCGTGAACTACCGTACTGTACTGTGTCTGCTGCTAATATAGACTGGTTGATAAAGAGATGTCGTAGTATGTATGTATGAAGAAGAAAGAAAAAAAAACCACGGTTAGGTGGTATACAATTATGGACGGACTGCCGAGTGCCGACACAGAGGTAGCCACAGCCGTGAACTACCGTACTGTACTGTGTCTGCTGCTAATATAGACTGGTTGATAAAGAGATGTCGTAGTATGTATGTATAAAGAAGAAAGAAAAAAAAACCACGGTTAGGTGGTATACAATTATGGACGGACTGCCGAGTGCCGACACAGAGGTAGCCACAGCCGTGAACTACCGTACTGTACTGTGTCTGCTGCTAATATAGACTGGTTGATAAAGAGATGTAGTAGTATGTATGTATAAAGAAGAAAGAAAAAAAAACCACGGGTAGGTGGTATACAATTATGGATGGACTGCCGAGTGCCGACACAGAGGTAGCTACAGCCGTGAACTACCGTACTGTGTCTGCTGCGACTGGATGATAAATAATGATATAAAAAATATATATATATCACTACTGCAGCCGGACAGGTATATATATTATATAATGACGGACCTGCTGGACACTGTCTGTCAGCAGAATGAGTTTTTTATAGAATAAAAAAAAAACACCACACAAGTGAAGTCACACGACGAGTGTTTAACTTTTTCAGGCAATCACAATATAGTATACTACTAACTATACTGGTGGTCAGTGTGGTCAGGTCACTGGTCAGTCACACTGGCAGTGGCACTCCTGCAGCAAAAGTGTGCAGTGCACTGTTTAATTTTAATATAATATGTACTCCTGGCTCCTGCTATAACCTATAACTGGCACTGCAGTGCTCCCCAGTCTCCCCCACAATTATAAGCTGTGTGAGCTGAGCACAGTCAGATATATAATATATACATAGATGATGCAGCACACTGGGCTGAGCAGTGCACACAGATATGGTATGTGACTGTCTTGTACTCCTGGCTCCTGCTATAACCTATAACTGGCACTGCAGTGCTCCCCAGTCTCCCCCACAATTATAAGCTGTGTGAGCTGAGCACAGTCAGATATATAATATATACATAGATGATGCAGGCATGCAGCACACTGGGCTGAGGAGTGCACACAGATATGGTATGTGACTGAGTCACTGTGTGTACCGTTTTTTTCAGGCAGAGAACGGATATATTAAATAAAACAACTGCACTGCTGGTGGTCACTGTGGTCAGTCACTAAACTCTGCACTCTCTTCTACAGTATCAGCCTCAGGTCAATCTCTCTCTCTCTCTCCTAATCTAAATGGAGAGGACGCCAGCCACGTCCTCTCCCTATCAATCTCAATGCACGTGTGAAAATGGCGGCGACGCGCGGCTCGAGTCCTTATATAGAATCCGAGTCTCGCGAGAATCCGACAGCGTCATGATGACGTTCGGGCGCGCTCGGGTTAACCGAGCAAGGCGGGAAGATCCGAGTCGCTCGGACCCGTGAAAAAAAACATGAAGTTCGTGCGGGTTCGGATTCAGAGAAACCGAACCCGCTCATCTCTATTATGTGCTCTAATTTTTTGGGTTTACATCATGGGCTGTACAGTTGAACATCCTTAACAAGAGAGAGTGCCTATTCAGGAAAGCTCATTCCAATTTTATTATTAAACTTATAACAAATAGAAAACTCTCTTCATTTCATTAGAATGTTTCCTGAACTCACTAGTCCTACCCCAGAAGCTGGGGGAAAGTATCCCAGGCTTATGCTCCAAATACCCCTATTACCATCAAACACTGCTACCAGTACCATCTCTTCTTTCAGACACAGTTTTTATCCTACTTTCCTACCAGAGACATTGCCTTATTTAAATCTAGTGCATCCTGTGTAGCTGGTATTGCTCCGCATCCCAGCAATCCTGTGTAGCTGGTTCTGCTCACATCCCAGCAATCCTGTGTAGCTGGTACTGCTCCCAGCAAGTAAGTCTGTGTAGTTGGTACTGCTTCACATTCCCAGCAATCCTGTGTAGTTGGTACTGCTCTGCAGTAGCTGTACTAGGGATGTGTAGCAGAACCATCTAAGTCTGTGTAGCTGGTTCTGCTCTACATCCCAGCAACCCTGTATAGCTGGTACTGCTTTGCATTCTAGCATCTAAGCCTTTCTAGCTGGTTCTGCTGTGCAATTCAGCTTTCCCTGCTAGTGCTTGATATAGTACTGTCCCATCTGTATTCCAGCATAGTTACCGCTTGAGAGAGAACTACATAAGACCTCCCAGTTTCTACCCAGGTACTTGAGGCCCTAACCCAGTATCTCAATCTAGTCTGAGTTCACAATTAGACACATCTGTGACAGCCACATGGCAGAGGGTGACAAGGATAGGGAGACAGGGAGATGCAATGGGTGACGGGGAGAGGCAGAGTGTGACATGCACTGGAAGAGGGTGACAGGGAGAGGGTGTCACAGAGAGGCAGTGGCTGATGCCAGTTAGAGGCAGGGACTGACAGGGAGAGGCAGTGGGTGACAAGGAGAGGCAGTGAGTGGTGTCAGGGAGAAGCAGTGGTTGACAAGGAGAGGGTGTCACTAGGGAGAAGGTGACAGAGTGGATAACAAAAAGAGGCAGTGTGTGACACCAGGGAGAGGCTGTAGGTGACAGAGAGGGTAATAGTCAGTAGGTGACAGGGAGAGGTGCCAGGCAGAGGGTGACACCAGGGAGAGGGAGTGGGTGACATGGAGAGGCAGTGAGTGGTGTCAGAGAGAGACAGTTGATGACAGGGAGAGGCAGTGAGTGGTGTCAGGGAGACACAGTGGGTGACAGGGAGAGGGTGAAAGCAGTGGTTGACAGGGAGAGGATGACGTCAGGGAAGAGGTGGCAAGGAAAGGGTGATGTCAGGGAGAGTGTATCAGCAGTGGGTGACAGGGAGAGAATGATCTGGCCCAAAACTGCATGGATAGCAACTCCTCTTAGGACTTAATGCCACAAAGGGAATAAAGATTTATCCTTAATGTCAGGGACAGTCATGCGATCATGACATCAGATCTCTGGTGAAAAAGCACAGCCTCAGAGAGAGAGAAATAGAGGATGCCACGGCTGGAACATAAGATGTAAAGGGGACTAGCTGAGGAGAGGGGAGAGTGAGACCCCTCCTTCCCCTTTAGCCAGCATGGACTGAAAGCCAGGCTGTCACTGTAGGCAGGGGCGGATTGGGATTGAATACCATCCCAGGAAATTTATGGAAGCAGCCCTCATGGGAGAGGGCCATTGAGGGGGTGGAGTCCATTAAGTGGGAGGGATTACTGCTCATAAAGACTGATTAAAGAAAGTACGCAGAGTGCGCGCCAGATAGAACCTCCTATACACACTTCGCCAGGTAGAGCACATTATACATATTCCGCCAGATAGAGCACGTCTACACTTTGCACCAGGTAAAGCACGGTATACACTTTGCGCCAGGCAGAGCACATTATACACACTGCACCAGGCAGAGCACATTATACACATTGCACCAGGCAGAGCACATTATACACACTGCACCAGGCAGAGCACATTATACACATTGCACCAAGCAAAGCACATTATACACGGGTTCACTACGATATGCCGGCGGTCGGGCTCCCGGCGACCAGCATACCGGCGCCGGGAGCCCGACCGCCGGCTTACCGACAGTGTGGCGAGCGCAAATGAGCCCCTTGCGGGCTCGCTGCGCTCGCCACGCTACGCGCGCCACACTATTTTATTCTCCCTCCAGGGGGGTCGTGGACCCCCACGAGGGAGAATAAGTGTCGGTATGCCGGCTGACGGTATGCCGGCTGACGGGCTCCCGGCGCCGGTATGCTGGTCACCGGGAGCCCGACCGCCGGCATGCTGAAGATCACCCTTATACACATTGCATCAGGTAAAGCACATTATACATGCTGCACCAGGTAGAGCACGTTATACACATTGCACCAGGTAGAGCACGTTATACACATTGCACCAGGTAGAGCCACTGACGTGCGGTGGGGTGAGGCAGGTGAGGCAGTCTTTACTGTTATACTAACGTTTGCACCAGAGTTTTGACTGTATAAAGGATATAAAAAATACCAAGAATATGTTAGAAATATCTTCTTTGCATTATTCTAATAATTTTATAGACCAAACTCTGGAGTAAAAAGTCTATGGCAGGGGATGCAGTGCCTCACCTGCCTATCTTTTCCGCTCATGTCTGTACAAAACTCACCAAATTTCCAGGAGTTTACACTACTGCACCTGTTTATAATGCCCAGATGTACGATTTGGCTCATAAATTGCATGTAAATCTGGGTCTGGGGCTAGCCAGTGCCTCCTGAGATATTTAGCTCACTGCACATCCCTGGGTACAGCATGTTATATACATTGCAGCAGGTAGAGCACATTATACACATTGCACCAGGTAGAGCACGTTATACACTTTGTGCCAGGTAGAGCACGTTAGACACTTATATATATATATATAACTGCAGCAGAGCC
This sequence comes from Pseudophryne corroboree, assembly GCF_028390025.1. NCBI lineage: Eukaryota > Metazoa > Chordata > Amphibia > Anura > Myobatrachidae > Pseudophryne > Pseudophryne corroboree. The sequence goes on along the minus strand of NC_086450.1, from coordinate 364,785,879 downwards.
CGGCACTCCTGATAGACATTACAACGGCCCCAGTGCCATCCTAAAGAAGTTAGATGGGCAATTTGTTAGAGGCGGCACTCACTGGACTTTTACATACAAATAAAGACACTGCACTACCACCAGCACAGTACTAATGTTTCAGAGTTTAATCCTATGTATAAGGTCGGTAAGTGTCGCCACTATCCAAATTGCCTATAAAAAATATATACAGTGGGGATTGAAAGTGTGGGCACCTCAGGCAAAAATTCATTTTAATGTGCAAAAAGAAGCCAAGGAAAGATGGAAAAATCTCCAAAAGGCATCAAATTACAGATTAGACATTCTTATAACATGTCAAAAATAGTTTGACTTTATTTCCATCATTTACACTTTCAAAAGAACAGAAAACAAAAAATGGCATCTGCAAAAGTTTGGGCACCCTGCAGAGTTAATACCTTGTACTGCCCCCTTTGGACAGCTGAGACCTGGCAGTGTCATGGATTGTTCTCAATCATCGTCTGGAAAGACCAGGCGATGTCAATCTCAAAGGTCTTAAACGCCCAGACTCATCTGACCTTGCTCCAACAATCAGCACCATGGGTTCCTCTAAGCAGTTGTGTAGAACACTGAAACTGAGAATAGTTGACGCTCACAAAGCAGGAGAAGGCTATAAGAAGATAGCAAAGCATTATCAGATGCCCATATCCTCTGTTCGGACTGTAATTAAGAAATGGCTGTCATCAGGAACAGTGGAAGTTAAAGCAAGATCTGGAAGACCAAGAAAAATATCAGACAGAACAGCTCGCAGGATTGTGAGAAAAGCAAGTCAAAATTCACGTTTGACTGCACGATCCCTCCAGGAAGATCTGGCAGACACTGGAGTTGTGGTACACTATTCCACTATAAAGAGATACTTGTACAAATATGGTCTTCATGGAAGAGTCATCAGAAGAAAACCTCTTCTACGTCCTCACCACAAAAATCAGCATTTGAAGTCTGCAAATGAACATATAGACAAGCCTGATGCATTTTGGAATAAAGTTCTGTGGACCGATGAGGTTAAAATAAAACTTTTTGGCCGGAATGAGCAAAGGTACATTTGGAGAAGGAAGGGCACCAAATTTAATGAAAAGAACCTCTGTCCAACTGTTAAGCATGGGGGTGGATCAATCATGCTTTGGGGTTGTATTGCAGCCAGTGGCACCGGGAACATTTCACAAGTAGAAGGAAAAATGGATTCAATAAGATTCCAGCAAATTTTGGACGCTAACTTGATGCCATCTGTGAAAAAGCTGAAGTTAAAGAGAGGCTGGCTTCTACAAATGGATAATGATCCTAAACACACCTCAAAATCCACGGTGGATTACATCAAGAGGCGTAAACTGAAGGTTTTGCAATGGCCTTCACAATCTCCTGACCTCAACATAATTGAAAATCTATGGATAGACCTTAAAAGAGCAGTGCGTCGCAGACAGCCCAGGAATCTCAAATAACTGGAAGACTTTTGTAAGGAAGAATGGGCGAAGATACCTCAAACAAGAATTGAAAGACTCTTGGCTGGCTACAAAAAGCGTTTACAAGCTGTGATACTTGCCAAAGGGGGCAGTACAAGGTATTAACTCTGCAGGGTGCCCAAACTTTTGCAGATGCCATTTTTTGTTTTCTGTTCTTTTGAAAGTGTAAATGATGGAAATAAAATCAAACTTTTTTTGACATGTTATAAGAATGTCTAATCTGTAATTTGATGCCTTTTGGAGATTTTTCCATCTTTCCTTGGCTTCTTTTTGCACATTAAAATGAAATTTTGCCTGGGGTGCCCAAACTTTCAAACCCCACTGTATATATATATATATATATATATAGAAAACACAAATCCTGAGCACGCTCTGTTTGATGTATAGATATAGCGGAAGTCCTTCCAAGTAGGTGTATCTTATACTATGGATAATTGGATTTCTTGGGTTCCTGCAGTGGATAACCCCTCACCAGAAAGTCACCCAAACAAATGGCCCAAGGCCAATTAGAATAAAATATTTAATACAAAAAGAATTCATAAAAGTCTTTGACATGAGAATTTTTTTACAACAGGTTATACATGGATTTTGATAACTCTGACAGCAGAATCCAGTAGGTAGATGTAAACACTCCCTCACCTTAGCAAGGTGTGCGCTTGGCGAAGGGAGTAATTTTCCTAACTGGAATACTGACTAATGACTGATAAGCCCAACGCGTTTCGTCAGTTTGACTTCATCAGGGGTAACTTGTTTGGGGGGGAAAAAAGAAAATACCATTTAACGGTTTTCTTTTTAAGGAATAAGAATAGTTTAGAGAAGTAAATCAATAGGTACCTACCAGAAATATATTTTTGTATTGGAGCACCTATACACTGTATAATTCTGCATACAGAATATTATGATCAACCTAAAGAAGAAAGAGACACCTGGGCTTTAAAGAAGTGTGTCTTCCTTAGGTTTAATCAACATTTATGTAGAATGAAATTAAAAAGTATTACCTTTAGATAATTAAACTCATTGCATAAAAAAGAGGTAATATTCCTTTAAAAATTGACTTCATGGGGGGCGTGGCTTGTGGCCTGACTGAGTGGACGTGCCCCTGGAGAGCTCCTGCTGGTACAAGCTCCTATTCTACTTTAAAATTGCCCTCACGCTGCCTACAGATCCTAAACACTGTCCCACACTACCATCTACATCTAGGGACACGTTGGGAGTGAGCTGCGGAGCCGGAGCACAGGCCTGCCCTGTGCTTGCAGGCTGCGGCCCTCCCCACGAGGTGAAGCCGGGACCTCAATTTTCGTCCACCCCCGCCCGAGAGTGATCGACCTCCGGCCGCCTTACGACGCTGCACAAAACCTACCCCGTCGTCCTGCAGGGTGCCCCCTGCCTGGAGAGCCTTGGAAGTGGGGCTGAGGTGAGCCCCGGGAGCTGCAGGGCCGGAGACGAGCGGCGCTGCGGAGATCCGGTGGCGGCGGCCATCTTGCTTGTGGCGTCTGCCGGAAAGCAGGCGCTGCACTGACACAACTAAACGGCGGGCCGCAGCGGTGATAGAGGAGACCTAGCGGAGGGCGCGGAGGGTACCTGGAGAACAGGAAGGGTCTGGCCCCACGGAGATACAGCTGGATAATTAAGTGGGTGAAAAACGCTGCACAGCACGGACGTCGGCCATCTTGGAGGTGGCAAGATAGGCCCCTCTTCCCTGAATGATGCTGCCCCCGCTGGAGCTAAATGGAAACACGCTCCTTGTACTAATAGATTTACTCCAAGTGATTTAACATTCCAGATCCTGCACTCTGCAGCTGCTGCTGTACCATTCCATAATCCCAAAGAAAGAAGTGTGTTAAACCGGGACGCTCTCCTGGGGACCCCTCTCACTGATCTCACAGATTAATAGGACCTAGGTCCTGTAAATGATGTAGCACTATGGATGCCTGACTTCCTCCCTCACCCGGACCAATTGTTGAACACGTAACATCCAAGTAGACCTTTCTCGACACCAACCCTTAAACGGACGTTTTTATCCTACCAGATATTATGAGCAGAGCGAACACCAGAGCAAAAAAATCGGGAGCATCACAAGATATCTCGCAACATTTCTCACGCCGGGAAAAACTGTCTGAAACCTCATCTCCACCCCCACCAATGCCTACCCCCATCATGGATAAGACGGAAGCACCTTCAACCAAGGCGGATATTCAATCCCTTCAAAACATGATCTTAGACCTTAAGAACTCCTTCACAGCAGCTCTTCAATCAGCGATCGGGGAATTAAAATCAGATATGGCGGCTCTAGACTCCCGCACAACCACACTGGAATCAAGGGAAGACCACCAACAGAACTTCCGTAAACAAGTGGGCGAAGACATGAGCTACCTATCCAGCGAGCTGGAAATCCTCAAAGATAAGGTGGAGGATAGCGAAAATCGCGAAAGACGGAACAATTTACGCGTCCGCAATATTCCAGAATCTGTCTCAACTTCCGAACTGGAACCATACCTCCGACGCTTGTTCCTTCACTTGGTCCCATTGCTTACGGATTCAGCCATCTCGATAGAGAGAGCGCACCGCGCCCTGAGACCTAAACCGAAGGATTCTGACCCTCCTCGCGACGTCATCCTCCGGTTTCTGTCCTTTAAGATCAAAAATAGTATCACACTGGCGTGCAGGAACTCAACTACAATTTTATTTGAAGACTCCCGGATTCAGATCTACCAAGACTTGTCACCGGTGACCATTGCCAAACGGCGTGATTTACGTGCTGTCACCTCTACACTGCGCGACAATGGGTACAAATACCGCTGGGGTTTTCCTTTTCGCCTCATTGTGGAGATTGATGGCAAAGTTCACACCATCCGCTCTCCTGATGAAGGGGACAAGCTTCTTCGAAAGCTGCAGTTGTCCCCGGTTGCTACTTCATAGTTCTGTCGCTCATTACGTTTATGTTTGAACTCTATGTTTTTATAACGTTTAGTATGATTGATTTTGCTCTCAATTTAGCTCAAATGCCATGTAATCCATGTTTTAGATACCGTATTTGTATACTAACGTCCCTCTTACTGTTATCACACAATGCTCCTGTTGGCGGACCTTTATACTCCGCGTATCGCAGCGTTATTGTTTCGCCGGTCTGGCCGGCGGCTCGGAGACATGGCCCGTTGGTTGGTGTCCTGGATTGACCCCATTTTTGACGCCATGGAGCCTGTCTCTGGGCGCCGACCTGTTCGGCGACGTTACTGTATGCTCTAATGTTATTATGTTATTATTCTATTGATACTAGCTGTAACATGATTACTTTTTCGCTAGCGTTTGGTATCTAGGACTGATCCGCTCCGGAGCTAAGTTTTGGGTAGCTATATGAAAGTCCATTATTATTATTTTTGGTGTATTAATGGTCTCGGGTGGGGGATGTCAGGGCTCTGTCTTGACACATCCTCCCCCGACTCATAGGGATCACTGGTACATTCAAACATAGTGGGTTGATACCCTCTTTTGCTATACTGCATTTATATCCCGCAAGTGAGCTCTTTCTCTTTTCTAGAGCTCAATCTTGGCAGTCGAGTATCCTGCCTACTGGATACTACGCCTGCTTATTTCTTTTTCGCTTCTCTTTCTTCTATTTTCTTCCTCTCTTAGACCCCCGTTACAAGACAGTAGCAAGTTGACATATCTGTGTTCACAGACAAACAGTCCTAGTTATTAAGTACTGTTCGTGTACAGTAACATACATTTTCATTCTCCTCGTTCTATCTTTCTCCTTTGTTCTTCTCGTCTACCCTAGCAGAGTCCGGGATCCTAGGAGTTACCAGCGCACCACTCCCACTCTTGCTTTAACCATGCCGTTAACATGCCTGTCCATCAATGTTAAGGGACTGAATACTCCCCAGAAACGCTCTAATCTCCACAGATCTCTTAAAACATTGGCCCTCATTCCGAGTTGATCGGTCGCAAGGCGAATTTAGCAGAGTTACACACGCTAAGCCTACGCCTACTGGGAGTGTATCTTAGCTTCTTAAAATTGCGACCGATGTATTCGCAATATTGCGATTACAAACTACTTAGCAGTTTCAGAGTAGCTTCAGACTTACTCTGCCTGTGCGATCAGTTCAGTGCTTGTCGTTCCTGGTTTGACGTCACAAACACACCCAGCGTTCGCCCAGACACTCCTCCGTATCTCCAGCCACTCCTGCGTTTTTTCCGGAAACGGTAGCGTTTTCATCCACACGCCCATAAAACGCCGTGTTTCCGCCCAGTAACACCCATTTCCTGTCAATCACATTACGATCGCCGGAGCGAAGAAAAAGCCGTGAGTAAAAATACTATCTTCATTGTTAAATTACTTGGCGCAGTCGCAGTACGAATATTGCGCATGCGTACTAAGCGGATTTTCATTGCGATGCGATGAAAAATACCGACCGATCAACTCGGAATGAGGGCCATTAAAAGGTGACGTGGTTTTCTTACAGGAGACACATTTGAAAGCTGACTCCCATCCCTCCCTGTCGTCTAAACAATTTCCCATGGCCTGGTACTCCAATCACACAGCAAAAAGACATGGGGTGGCCATCTTGGTAAAAGGGTCAGTCCCTTTCCAATTTCTAGATTGTAAACACGACAATGAGGGACGTTATATAATGGTACGAGGAAAAATTGGACACGAGAAGGTTACCTTGGCTAATCTATACGCTCCAAACACTGCCCAATCTAAATTCTTCCGTAAGTTTTTTCACGACCTTTACTCATATAGACGAGGCAAAACACTGGTTGGAGCTGACTTTAATATGGCTCTCGCAAACATGGACAGATCCGGCCCTTTGCGCAGCGGTCAAACCCTAAACTCCTCAGTATTACACAGGTGCATGGCCGAGGCTGGTTTGTTCGATATATGCCGTTTTCTTAACCCGACCACCAGAGACTACACTTTTTATTCCAATCCACATGACGTGTACTCTCGCATTGATATGTTTTTGAGTTGTGCACCCCTCTCCCAGACCGCTCACTCTTCCTCAATAATCCCGCTTACCTGGACTGACCACGCAGCTTTAGCTGCAGCATTTGACATTTTTTATATCCCCGACGGTAGACCGACGTGGAGACTTAACGAGACGTTATTGAAAATTCCTAATGTCACAACTGAGGGCCTGAGCTGACGGGAGGCAGCCTCAGTTGTAGGGGCTGAGATGTACCGGAACCTGGGAGGTTGTATCAGACCCCTGGACATGTAAGTAACATGAATAATAACTGCCCGAAGGCGTGACCACGACAACTTAGATAAAAGTCAATGATGTTTATTATGACAACTCCGCATCACAGCAGCAATAAAAGAAAACGTAAAAGTCAGCAAAGAATAAATACAGTTCCTGAGTACTACAGCATGGCAGGAACCACAGGGCACTGGTAGTGTGAGATAGTTCTTATGATCTTCTAGATGGAAAGTCCTTACCAGGCCCGGCTGTAGCAATGGAGATAACCCAGGATTGTACCAGCTGGTGTTCCAGGAAGAGCTGGGTTGCTGAAGGTAAAACAGCTGCTGTGGATACTGGCTGGAACCAGACTGTTGTTAGCACGGAGTGGATACTGGCTGGAACCAGTTAAATAATAAATGAACTTTGGGAGCGATGAAATGTGAACTGAAATGTAGAACTTGAGAGCGGAGAAATAATAATTCCGGTGGAGAGTGGTAAAGTGTAGAAAGGACACCGGCCCTTTAAGGGAAGCTGTACTCTGCTGGAAGCTGAGGCTGGAAGCAGGTAGTGTTGTAGCTGGAAACAGATGAATCCACAATGGATTGGAGAGTCAGGCTACACCGCAGGTGGAATGCTGGTGCGGGTCTCTATGGTGGAAGTCTTGAGACAGGAGCTGGAACCTGGAAGACAATCATAGAAGAGAGACAAACAGGAACTAGGTTTGACAACCAAAGCACTGACGTCTTCCTTGCTCAGGTACAGCTTACTTATACCTGCAGCAAGGAAGGGGTTGGCTAGGCAATTATGCAAATCAACAACACAGACAGCAGATTGGTGGAAATGATCAGATGACAGAATCCAAGATGGCTGCGCCCATGCAGACACTTGGAGGGAAGTTTGGTTTGTAATCCATGTGGTCTGGGAAACAGTAATGGCGGCGCCGGCCACCGGAGACAGGAGACGCCAGGCTGATAGATGCACATTTAACCACGCGGGCACAGCGGAGGCCGCGGCTGATGAAAAGACCACTCTGCATGTGGAAACTCAGGAACAGCGGAATCCGGTCCTGGAACGCTGAGCCCGCCTTAGGAGGCATCTGAAGGGTAAGTAATGGCGTCCAGATACCCGGATCGTGACAGCACCCCCCCCTTTAGGAGTGGCCCCAGGACACTTCTTAGGCTTTAAAGGAAACTTTGCGTGGAAATTTCGGACCAAGGCAGGAGCATGGACGTCAGAGGCATTGGTCCAAGAGCGTTCTTCAGGACCATAGCCCTTCCAGTCAATGAGATACTGAAGTTGACCGTAACGGTGACGTGAGTCCAGGATCTTGGCCACTTCATACTCAACGCCTCGTTGAGTTTGGACTTTCGGAGTTGGTGGAAGTGAGGAATGAAACCGATTCAAGATTAGCGGTTTCAACAGGGAAACATGGAATGTCCTGGGTATTTTTAAGAAGGGAGGTAACTGGAGTCTGTAAGCAACAGGATTGATGACTTGATCAATTTTAAAAGGACCGATGTAGCGAGGTGCAAACTTCATACTGGAAACTCTTAACCTCAAATTCTTCGTGGATAACCATACCCGATCACCCACCTTGAGAGCAGGAACTGCTCGACGCTTCTTATCCGCAAACTTCTTGTACCTGAACGATGCCTTGAGCAGAGCTGATCGTACGCTCTTCCAGATATTGGCAAACTGATGCAAGGTGATATCCACTGCGGGAACAGAAGTTGCTGGAAGCGGTTGGAACTCAGGGACTTTAGGGTGGAATCCAAAGTTGGTGAAGAATGGTGTTGAGGAAGATGAAGAATGATACTGGTTGTTATGACAGAACTCGGCCCAGGGAAGTAATTGAACCCAGTCATCTTGAGAGGAGGACACATAGATGCGGAGGAAGGCCTCCAAGTCCTGATTCACCCTCTCAGTTTGACCATTGGTCTGAGGATGGTAAGCCGTGGAAAACTTTAACTTGACTTGGAGGACTTGACATAAACTTCGCCAGAATTTGGCTGTGAATTGAACTCCTCGATCTGAGATAATTTCTTCTGGAAGACCGTGGAGTCGGAAGATCTCTTGTATGAATACTTGAGCCAACTTGGAAGCTGACGGAAGACCGGTGAGAGGAATGAAGTGTGCCATCTTGGTGAACCGGTCAACTACCACCCAGATGGTATTGAACTTGTTGCACATGGGCAAATCTGTAATAAAATCCATCGACAAATGGGTCCATGGTCGACGGGGAACAGATAGTGGAACCAGTTGCCCCGCAGGCGACTGGCGGGATACTTTCTGTTGAGCACACTTTGGGCAAGATGCAATAAACTCCAAAACGTCCTTTTTCAGAGTTGGCCACCAATAGGACCTAGAGATAAACTCCAGGGTTTTTTGGATACCTGTATGTCCGGCAAAACGGGAAGCATGGGCCCAATGCATGAGCTTCTTCCTTAGTGTCGGCTTCACAAAACTTTTCCCTGATGGGGGCGTAGAGTCCATCCCTACCGTGGAGAATGCCAACGGATTTATAATAGGATGCTTGTCTGAAGACTCTGACTCATTTTCTTGCTCCCATGAGCGGGAAAGGGCATCGGCCTTGCGATTCTGAGAGCCCGGACAGAACTGGAGTTTAAAGTCGAACCTGGAAAAGAAAAGTGCCCATCTGGCCTGACGAGGGTTGAGACATTGTGCGCCTTTTAGATATAGAAGGTTCTTGTGGTCTGTAAGGATGGTGATTGAATGAGAAGCTCCCTCCAACAGATATCTCCACTCCTCTAGAGCGAGCTTGATGGCTAGCAACTCCTGGTCGCCAATGGCATAGTTGCGCTCCGCTGGGGAGAACTTCCGTGAGAAGAAACTGCAAGGATGTAAATGACCATCTTTAGCCCTCTGAGATAACACCGCTCCTACTCCAACGGAGGAGGCGTCCACCTCTAAGATGAAAGGAGAGTCGATGTCAGGCTGTTTCAGGACAGGTGCAGAGATGAACCTCTGTTTTAAAAGATGAAAAGCTTGCATGGCTTCTTCAGACCACTTGGACGGGTTAGCACCCTTCTTGGTGAAAGCAGTAATAGGCGCCACAATGGTGGAAAAGTCTCGTATAAACTTTCGGTAATAATTGGCGAACCCTAAGAACCTCTGGACCCCTTTGAGGGTTAAGGGTACCGGCCAATTCTGGATTGCTTGTAGTTTCTCAGGATCCATCTCTAGTCCGGAACCGGACACAATGTACCCTAGAAACGGAATGGACTTGACTTCAAAGACGCATTTCTCTAATTTGCAGTAGAGATGATTGACACGGAGACGGGACAGAACCTCCTTTACCCAGAAACGATGTTCCTCTAAATCGTTGGCAAAAATGAGGATATCATCTAGATAGACCACGACATGACGGTATAGAATGTCTCTGAAGATCTCATTGACGAAATGCTGGAAGACAGCTGGAGCATTGCTCAATCCGAAGGGCATGACGAGGTACTCATAATGTCCGTCACGGGTGTTAAATGCGGTCTTCCACTCGTCACCCTCACGGATCCGGATGAGATTGTATGCACCTCTCAGGTCCAGCTTTGTAAAGATGGTAGCTCCGCTAACTCTGTCAAAGAGCTCAGTAATCAGGGGTAAAGGATAGCGGTTCTTGATGGTAATGTCGTTCAAACCTCTGTAGTCGATGCACGGCCGCAGACCACCATCTTTCTTCTTTACAAAAAAGAAGCCTGCGCCGGCTGGAGAAGAAGAAGGTCGAATGAACCCCTTTGCTAGGTTCTCTTTAATGTATTCCTCCATAGAATGTGTCTCGGGGAGAGACAACGGATAAGTTCGGCCTCGAGGTGGAACCTTCCCTGGAACGAGATCAATCGGGCAGTCCCATTCTCTATGAGGAGGAAGGATATCAGCAGAAGCTTTACTGAACACATCCGTGAAATCTTGATATGGAGGAGGTGGAACATCAGACGACCTGGGGGAGGAAGAACAGACAGGCAACACTTTAAACAAACATGTCTTAGTACAGGAGGAACCCCATGCCAGGATTTGCGTAGTCGTCCAATCAATTGTAGGATTGTGAAGACGGAGCCATGGAAGGCCCAGGACCACAGGATGTGTGGCTCTTGGAATCACTAAAAATGAAATAAGTTCGGAATGAAGAACTCCCACTCTCAGACGAACTGGTAGAGTCCTTAGAGAAATAACTGTATCAAAAATTTTACTGCCATCCACAGCAGTTAAGGAAAAGGACGAAGGAAGTCTCTCGGTGGGTAGGGACCACCGTTTAACATAGGCTTCAGTAATAAAGTTCCCAGCTGCTCCGGAATCCAGGAGGGCAATGACGTTCTGATAACGTTGAGCAACTTGAAGCGAGACTGGGAGGTTACAATCTTGAGGAGATGGAGAGGAGATCATTACTCCTAGCCGGCCCTCTCCTTGGCGAGCTAGGATTTGGAGTTTCCCGGACGTTTGGGACAGGCATTAATGGTGTGAGACGGAGCTGCACAATACAGACAGAGAAACTCGGAGAGACGTCTTCGGCGCTCAGCAGGAGTTAAACGGGAACGGCCAATTTGCATGGGTTCATCTGTAGTTGGTGACAGTTGGCGAGGAGGAGGAGTAGAAGATTTTGGAGCAGATGATCTTCCACGCTCAGTTGCTCTCTCTCTGAAACGTAAGTCAACTTTCGTACAAAGTGAGATTAGCTCATCTAACTTGGAGGGTAAGTCTCTGGTAGCTAACTCATCTTTAATACGCTCGGATAAACCATGCCAGAATGCAGCATACAGGGCCTCGTCGTTCCATGCCAGTTCGGATGCCAGGATCTGGAACTGTATAAGATATTGTCCTACAGTACGTGATTCCTGGCGTAAACGGAGAATCTCAGACGAAGCTGAAGTTACCCGGCCTGGCTCGTCGAAGATGCGCCTGAATGTTGACACAAATGCAGTGTAAGAAGATAGCAGGGTGTCGGACCTCTCCCATAACGGTGATGCCCAATCAAGGGCTGAGCCACTGAGAAGAGAAATAATGTAGGCAATTTTTGTACGGTCACTGGGAAAATTGCCAGGTTGTAGCTCAAACTGAATCTCACACTGGTTGAGAAATCCCCTGCAGAATCTTGGAGATCCGTCAAATTTTGCTGGCGTTGGAAGATGAAGACGTGGAGCAGAAATGGGTAAGGTGGGTGGGGTTATAGCTGGAGTCACTGTGGTTGACGCACCAGACGCGCCTGATCCACGGAGAGTTGTCTGAATCCCATCCAGCCGAGTAGAGAGATCCTGGAGACAGCGGATGATGTGGCCCTGTGCAGCCTCCTGATGTTCTAGTCGGGCTGCCAGTTCTTGCATCGGCCTGGCCGCTTGATCCTGGTCTCCGGCTGGATTCATTAGGTCAGTGCTTACTGTCACAACTGAGGGCCTGAGCTGACGGGAGGCAGCCTCAGTTGTAGGGGCTGAGATGTACCGGAACCTGGGAGGTTGTATCAGACCCCTGGACATGTAAGTAACATGAATAATAACTGCCCGAAGGCGTGACCACGACAACTTAGATAAAAGTCAATGATGTTTATTATGACAACTCCGCATCACAGCAGCAATAAAAGAAAACGTAAAAGTCAGCAAAGAATAAATACAGTTCCTGAGTACTACAGCATGGCAGGAACCACAGGGCACTGGTAGTGTGAGATAGTTCTTATGATCTTCTAGATGGAAAGTCCTTACCAGGCCCGGCTGTAGCAATGGAGATAACCCAGGATTGTACCAGCTGGTGTTCCAGGAAGAGCTGGGTTGCTGAAGGTAAAACAGCTGCTGTGGATACTGGCTGGAACCAGACTGTTGTTAGCACGGAGTGGATACTGGCTGGAACCAGTTAAATAATAAATGAACTTTGGGAGCGATGAAATGTGAACTGAAATGTAGAACTTGAGAGCGGAGAAATAATAATTCCGGTGGAGAGTGGTAAAGTGTAGAAAGGACACCGGCCCTTTAAGGGAAGCTGTACTCTGCTGGAAGCTGAGGCTGGAAGCAGGTAGTGTTGTAGCTGGAAACAGATGAATCCACAATGGATTGGAGAGTCAGGCTACACCGCAGGTGGAATGCTGGTGCGGGTCTCTATGGTGGAAGTCTTGAGACAGGAGCTGGAACCTGGAAGACAATCATAGAAGAGAGACAAACAGGAACTAGGTTTGACAACCAAAGCACTGACGTCTTCCTTGCTCAGGTACAGCTTACTTATACCTGCAGCAAGGAAGGGGTTGGCTAGGCAATTATGCAAATCAACAACACAGACAGCAGATTGGTGGAAATGATCAGATGACAGAATCCAAGATGGCTGCGCCCATGCAGACACTTGGAGGGAAGTTTGGTTTGTAATCCATGTGGTCTGGGAAACAGTAATGGCGGCGCCGGCCACCGGAGACAGGAGACGCCAGGCTGATAGATGCACATTTAACCACGCGGGCACAGCGGAGGCCGCGGCTGATGAAAAGACCACTCTGCATGTGGAAACTCAGGAACAGCGGAATCCGGTCCTGGAACGCTGAGCCCGCCTTAGGAGGCATCTGAAGGGTAAGTAATGGCGTCCAGATACCCGGATCGTGACACCTAAATTCCAAGACTTAATTAAAGCTAAGCTTAGGGAATATTTTGCGGTTAATGTGGAAAGTGATTGCAGCATAGCCACTATATGGGAAGCCCATAAGGCGGTCATCAGAGGGTCTATTATACAATTTGCATCCCGCCGTAAGAGAATGCGGGAAAACCAAATTGCTTTATTAACAAATAACATTGCAACATTGGATCAGGAACACAGACGTACATGCTCTAAAAAAACTCTAGCCGAACTTTCTAAGGCACACGATGGCCTACAATCACTTCTGGCGGAGAACGTTGAGCGCTCACTTCGATGGGCTAACCAAATGTTTTACGATAAAAGTAATAAAGCACACACCTTGTTGGCCAATCGCTTGCGCGCCAAAAAGGCTAACCAATGCATCCATTCAATAAGACAACCCTCAGGTAATATTACTTACGACCCCAAAAAAATCAATAGTGTCTTTTTTGATTATTATAAGACACTCTATAATCTTGATCCCCCGTCCGACCCTTTAGCACAAGCCGATCGGACACAACAATACCTAGACACATGCGCTCTCCCCCGGTTAGACGAGGAGACTAACACTGCTCTCAATGCCGACATCTCTGCTGAGGAAATTGAGGCTGCATTAAAAACCCAGAAACCCTCTAAAGCACCTGGCCCGGATGGATATCCGATGGTGTACTATAAAACCTTCGCCCCTCAACTTATTCCTCATATGGTTTCTCTGTTTAATAAAATACTCCAGGGCACACCATTTCACACGGACTCCACGACATCCCGTATTATAGTAATCCCAAAACCCGGAAAGGATCCCTCGTATTGCTCAAACTACAGACCCATATCTTTGATAAACACCGATCTCAAACTTTTTGCCAAAATACTGGCATCACGCCTGAACACTGTGCTGCCATCACTAATAGATCCTGATCAAGTAGGATTTGTTCCCGGCCGTCAGGCCTCGGACAACACCAGACGTATTGTTAACTTGATTCACCAAATAAACACGACAAAAACACCAGCGATTGCTCTGGCTCTAGATGCCGAAAAGGCATTTGATCGCATCTCTTGGCCCTTTTTGTTTTCTACCTTATCCGCATTTGGCTTCCATGGACACTTTATCACAGCAATAGCGGCTCTCTATTCTAACCCCTCATCAGCGGTCCTGACCAATGGCTTGAGCTCACATCGAATCAACCTGAAGAATGGTACTAGGCAGGGATGCCCTCTCTCACCCCTACTTTTTGCCCTATGCATTGAACCTCTTTTAGCCCGAATCAGACTTAATACGGATATTGGGGGCTTTATAGTGGGTCAGAACCCGTATAAAATATCTTTGTTTGCAGACGACGTATTCTTGACTCTCACTAACCCTTTGATATCTCTCCCTAACTTACAGAGAGAACTACTTTTATATGGTTCCCTTTCTGGCTACAAAATAAATCACACCAAATCCGAGGCCCTTACATTTAATGTTCCACCCCATACCCATAGGATTTTAACGTCTTCTTTCCCTTTTCTTTGGAGACCCTCGGCTATTAAATACCTTGGCATATTTATTACTAAATCCTACACCAGCCTATTTCAGGCTAATTATGTTCCCATAATTAAAACTCTCACACAAGATCTAGATAAATGGGACCGTTTATTTATTTCATGGATCGGACGGATCAATGCCCTAAAAATGAATCTCCTCCCCCGTCTTCTTTACCTGTTTCAGACCATTCCAATAATGGTGCCCCGAGTGACTTTGGCGTCCTTGCAATCACAGTGCAACAAATTTGTTTGGGCTCATCGTAAATCTCGATTACGACGAGCTATGTTGACTAAGAGTGCCACCTCAGGGGGTTTGGGATACCCTGACCTTCAGGCTTATTTTAACGCATGTCACCTTAACCACATAGTGTCCTGGCACTCCCCCCAAGGGATCAAAAAATGGGTAGATATCGAGAATTCACTATATCAGGGTGTCCCCCTCGACTCTCTTACCTGGCTCCCCAGGTCCTGCAGACCAGCCTCGGCCTACTCAGTCCCCACGATTAAATTCACACTCAGACTGTGGGATAAACTCCGCAGCACCCATAATCTATCTTCATACCCCTCACCCTTATCACCCATCTGGGGTCACCCCGCCTTTCCCCCAGGATGCGAGCGAAGAATAGCGGCCCCATGGCAATCCCAGGGTATCACGAGATTCATCCACGTTAAAGGCCACTCAGCACCGACCACTTTTGGAGACATTCAAGAGCGCTTTGGTATCCCATCCTCGTGTCAATACCATTATATCCAAATTCTCAGCTTCCTCAAATCTCAGCTTAAAACCACCCCTCTGAAAACACCCACCTCCTATGAGTATATGTGTTTACGTTCAATTGGCAAAAAGGGGAATATCTCAACAATATACAACTCAATCCTGGCACCAGACCCCCCAATCCGAGAACCCCACGAATTAGCCTGGGAATCAGATCTCTCCCATCCGTTGGAAGACGATCAATGGGAGGAAATTAGAATGCGTATCGCTAAGGCTTCGATTAGTGTAGCACTTAAGGAAACATGTTATAAGGTCTACACCAGGTGGTATCTGGTCCCCTCCAGACTTCACGCCATTTTCCCCACAACCTCTAATCTGTGCTGGAGACAATGTGGAGAGGAGGGAACCTTTTTTCACATATGGTGGACTTGCCCCTCTATCCGCCCCCTCTGGAACACAGACGGAGCACTTATTGCTCAAACCTGCGGGCATTCCTTTGACCTCTCCCCCGACATTGCTTTGCTTCACACCCCCATACAGTCAATACCCAAAACCCAAGACAAGCTAATCATGCAACTTTGCATGGCGGCTAAAGCACTGATCGCTAAATGCTGGAAAGACCATAAGCCACCCTCCAAGGCTGTACTGATGACTAAGATTAATCACATAGCCAATATGGAATACATTACAAGCCTAAGGAATAACACTGTGGCGCAGTTCCACAACACCTGGTCTCCTTGGTACCTCGCCCGCTCTCTACTGATGCCCGGACTCTGCTAAGACTGCTAATATTACTAATTTAGCTAATACTGCTAATACCGCTAGCATTACTATTTCCTCTAGCTCACCAATTGTCCCTCCTTCTGGTATTAAAACAGAAGAATATCCCCAACCTCTTGCTTCCTTATAGGGAACCTTCTTAATCCTCCTCCTCTACTAACACCCGTTTTCTCGCTTCTTCACTCCCTTCCCCCTCCTTCTCTCTCTTGCTTCTATCCTCCATAGATTTACATTCAGTTTGGATATAGAATCAATCCGATAAATAAAAAATAAATTGAGAATTGTTTAGGTTCACAGGTGGACTTTTATAAGACACATTTTGATGATACCGGTTCACCTTTATCACCATAGAATTGTCTTTACTAAGATGGTATGATATGTACACACCATGTACCCATGTTTATGTCCTCAACCTGTACAACCTGACTATTGTTACTGTTTTGGACACTGTTCATTCTCAATAAAAAAATTCTAACTTTAAAACAACAAAAAAAATTGACTTAATGGTCAGACTTTACTATGTCCGCCTAGAAAATGATGATGACATAGGAATAATTATATGGTACGGAGTTAACTGAGAGACAATAGCCTTAAATAGGATAAAGATACTTCCACAAATACACATACCTGAACATATAGATTAGTTCGGTACACTCGGTTAAAATACCTATTTTTTAAAAGTGCAATAGTGTATCTATGGAGAGAGAGAAAACCAAAGTTTGGTTGGCATGAGGTGTATCAGTCATTGCAGTTTACATAGCAAGATACATAATTAAATTCATATAGAAAGTACATACCAATTGGTATATCCAGAAACAGAGTCAGTAAATGCTATAAGCACTGGAACTCCCACATAGGACCCACAATTGTATCTTTAAAATCAGAAAAACATTTCGCCCATTTGTTAATATATACACTCCAGTAATAGAATTACAACTGCAGCCTTTAAACACAAATATTGCAAAAATGAAATAGCACACTTACCCAGAGGATTTCTTTGGCTGCAACCATGTGTGTTGGAGTTTTCAGAATGAAATACTTCTCACACTGGCTGCTATTTAAACTGATGGTATGATTACATCACTTCCCTTAATTAGTGACATGTGTATTAGTTCTAAGTGATGGAAAATAACCATAAGTTCACTTTAGTCTGACTATCTTGCCCAATAAGATTATTTATATGGCTATACCCCATGATAATATACACTCCAGTAATAGAATTACAACTGCAGCCTTTAAACACAACCATTGCAAAAATGAAATAGCACACTTACCCAGAGGATTTCTCAGGTTGCAACCATGCGTGTAGGAGTTTTCAGAATGAAATACTTCTCACACTGGCTGCTATTTAAACTGATGGTATGATTACATCACTTCCCTTAATTAGTGACATGTGTATTAGTTCTAAGTGATGGAGAATAACCATAAGTTCACTTTAGTCTGACTATCTTGCCCAATAAGATTATTTATATGGCTATACCTCATGATAATTAATAAACAATGCCTAACCCGCAGGTTAACATTAAAAAGAAAGATAAATTGACTGCAGCTGTGTGGGAAATTGGTATGCGTTCCACCGGGACACATCCCATATATTCAAATTAACTTCCTCTATTGGCTTATTTACTTGTCGCGACCCCCAGCAAAACTCTCGCTGACGTCACGGACTCCTTCAGCGTGCCGGGCTTCGCGTCTCCGACGTCGCTCGTGTCAGAGACCCTCGCCCACGGCACTGCCTCCAGAGGCCGGGCTCATGGTAGTCTATGGTACTTCATCTTCAGGAAACTCCTCCCTATATCCGGTGGAGCGCATGTAGGAAGTGAATGCGTTCCACCTATAAATCCTGGCTCTCCATAGTTGGTCTAGGGAGGAGAATAGTTATATATAACGGGTGGAACGCATACCGGAAATGGATGCGTTCCACTGGTAATAATAATATTAAAGCCATATTTTTCTCAAATGTGATGAATAACATAACTAACGGGTCAATTGACCGGTAATGCTTCATATTTGTCTTATAAGGCTGCACTTTTACAAAATATAGTAAATCAGCAGTATGATCGTATTGGTATATTGCAAATACATAGCAACAAGATAGATTCCAAATATATACACAGAGCAAGGCCCTCATGTAAAGCAAGACATTGTAAATGGTGTTTTAGTGTGTTATTCACTCAGTGTCATAAAATGACACCAATTAGTGTTTTTGTTTTTTATTATTTTTTTTTTTTTTTTATTTCTTATACCTAATCCCTTAATTGGTGAGCAGAAATCTCTAATATAACCTAAATATCCACATAGGGACTGAGAGTGTTATCTGATTATATTAGCTTTATTTGGTGCTAAGTGTTTTTATAAAATTAAATGAATATGGAACTAAAATTAGTTCCTAATACTAGTGACAACACTGAATTATGTTTTCATAATCTCATATTGAAAAACTTCTAACTAAAGAGTGAACTCTAAATTAAATTAATAACTAAAACTATTAAGACCTCAATTTCAACTGATTGATCTCATATCTAAAAATGTGGAATTATAGAAATGATACAATGTCTATGCTTTCATTCAGACCTTTGGGGGAGAGGGTGTTAAGAGTAAATATCCAGAAGGATTCCCTTCTAGATAGCATCAGTTCTCTATCTCCCCCTCTGGGTCCCAATTTAACTACTTCAAGGATGGTAAACTTCAAATCTTTAGGGTTGGAATCATGTATCTCTAAGAAATGTCGTGGTAGACTATGAATAGTCACCTTATTTTTTATACCTCGTATATGTTCTTGAATACGGAGTTTGACATTCCTTTTCGTTTTGCCCACATACATTAGGTTGCAACTGCATGTGATTCTGTAAATTACAAATTCACTATTGCAGTTTACCCTTTCTCTTAAGGTGTACTTAAAACCATTTTCATAAATCCATGAAAAAGTAGTTTTTTCCATAAATTTGCAGCATATACAATGATTGCAGGGATAACACCCTGAATTTATTTAAAAAAAAGAAGAACTATTATCAGGCTGTTTTGATATGTTTTTCGATCGTAACATACTTGGGGCTAAGATGTTCTTTAAATTACTTGCCCTCTTAAATACTACTTGAGGTTTAGGGGGTAGCGAAGGTCCAAGTATGCTATCTTTTAATAAAATTGGCCAATGTTTCTCCAAAACTTTCGCAATCAATCTATTCTCTCTATTGAATTGTGTTATAAAGGGTTTGCACTTATTGGTCCTTTTTTCCTTTGATGTTCTTTCCTGGCCTAAGAGACTTGCTCTATCCATATTGCTTGCTTTATGTATAGCTTCTTCCACCTTGGTTTGATTATAGCCTCGAGATAGGAACCTGTCTTTAAGGACCTCTGCTTGTACTAGAAATTCACTATATTCACTACAATTTTTTCTTAGTCGAAGAAACTGAGAGTATGGAACTCCATCTATCCAGATGGGATGGTGGCAACTAGACACTGGAATAAAGTTATTTGCGTCGACCTCTTTGAAAAAAGTAGATGTTTTCACTGTCTCACCTATTGTGCCTTCTAACTTAAGGTCCAGGTAATCTATCTTGACGGAATCTGTTTTAAAAGTAAATCTCAAATTGAAAGAATTTGTTTGAAGGTCATTGACAAATTTCTCCACACTTTGTACATCTCCTTTCCATATAATAATCAAATCGTCAATATATCTACGGTAGAATTTGATGTGTTCTTTCTCCACATTTGTTCCATAGATAAAAGTTTCTTCCCACACCCCCATCAGCAGGTTTGCATACGATGGGGCAAACTTAGTCCCCATCGCGGTTCCCTGCTGCTGGAGGTAGTGGGAGTCTTGAAATTGAAAATAGTTATGCTTTAAAATAAAGTCTATACTATCCAAAATGAAATTGGTTTCTGCCTGAGATTTATCAGGATCAGCTGACAAGAAAGATTTTACTGCCTCCATTCCTTTGTCATGAGGAATGGAGGAGTATAACGCCTGGACGTCAATAGTCAGCCATCTTTCATCATTAGACCATATGTATTTATCTAACCGTTGTAACAGACTTGTAGAATCCTTTAGATAGGAAGGTAAAGTTTTAACATAAGGTTGGAGTTTTAAATCAATAAAATGGGAGAGATTTGCAGTGAGAGAATCAACTCCCAAAATGATTGGCCTTCCCGGGGGTGACTGTAAGTTCTTATGTACCTTTGGGAGGTGATAAAAAATGGCCGTGGTGGGATGTTCTACCCATAAATAATCCATTTCTTTTTTACAAATTACTTTACTTCTTTGGGCATCATATAGGAGAGTTCTTAAGTTTTCCTTAAACGATGCCGTTGGGTCTCCATTTAGCTTAATATACATAGACTCATCGTCTAGTATGTTATGAGCTTCTTTAAGGTAATTTGTTCTTTCTTGGAGGACCACGGCTCCTCCCTTATCCGCACTCCTTATCACCAACTCATCCTCCTTTTTAAGTTGTTTCAAAGCTCTTTTTTCTTCCAAATTGAGATTTGAATTAAATGTATTGTTTTTTATTTTTTATTTATTGAAATCTTCCTTGACAGATTCAAAAAATATATCAATATTGCTTCCTCTCGATTCTACCAGATAGAATTTAGAAGGTGGGGCCACTAATGGTTTTTTCTCCCCACTGCCTATCAATGGCATAGGGTGTTTTAAAAAAATGACGTTGTAAAGTGAGAGATCTAATATATTTATTCAGATCTATATATAAATCGAATTTGTTACATGCTGGTCCGGCGCAAACTAGAGACCTTTATTTAATAACGTTGTTTGTGGCGGACAGAGTTCTCTCCCTGAAAGGTTGATGACCCCGGTTTTTGTCCCACTTTCATATGGAATAGTGGCCGCCTTCTTTTTGGGGATTTTTCTCCCCCCTCGTTTGCCCCTCCTATCCCAAAACTTCTTTTTGTACCTTGTGGGGTACGTACATCCATACCTTCCTCTAAAAAATGATCACCCATGGTATTTGGGGAGGGAGATCTGAGAATTTCAAAGTTGTTACTATGCGTGAAGGTTTCAAATCTATCAGATGAAAATCTCCTTCTACGTTGTCCACGATAAGAGGTAGGTCTCATTCTCTGTCTGGTCGGATAAGGGGAATAGTAAGAAGACCTTCTTCTAGTATTTTTCTGATAGTTACCTCTTTTTACAAAAGGTCTTCTCTCGTCTAAATATCCATAGTCACCTCTTTGATTCTCTTGGTACCTTGAGCAATTTTGTGAATACCAATTGTTCTTTTTTTGAGGAAACCTTGGAATAGAAGGATCATTTGATCTGACCACTTTAGACCACTCATAAATTTCATTTCTTTGATAATCTGCTTTGTCTCTAGCAAATTTATTCTGCTTTCTAAAAATGATTTCTTTCTCTACTTCATCTAGACTGTATTGAAGTCTACTAACATCATGTTTGAATTCATCACTAGTTTCAAACTTGACGACTGATAGCTCAACTTTGGTTAGTTCCTCCTCTAGTTTGTGTAACTCTCTCTTTCTCTCAGCTACTAATAGTCCCATTAATTTTAGGGAACAATCTCCTAAAATATCATTCCAATTTTTCATGAAAGCCTCACTTTGGCCTCCAAACGTAGGTTTTTTCATTATTCTTAAGCCCCTAGGAATCCTTCCTACTTCAATGTACTTTTCTAATGTCAATACATCATACCAGTTTTTCATTTCCTTTATTGATAACTTCTCTATTGTGTTTAATTGTGTATAGTAGTCATCTTCTATATTCATGGCTACTGTACAATCTGTATCTTCAGAAAATAAGTTTCTACACTTATGTGATCTAGATGTTCTGTCCTTAAAAATAGGCATATTAGCGGCAGTTACGGATATACAACAGAAAAAATAATAGACAATACAAAAATATCCTTATCTTGCGCTCGCAGAACCAGCAGCACTACAGGCGAGACCTCCGTTGCCGGATCTCAGACAAACATAAGATAGAAAACACAAATCCTGAGCGCGCTCTGTTTGATGTATAGATATAGCGGAAGTCCTTCCAAGTAGGTGTATCTTATACTATGGATAATTGGATTTCTTGGGTTCCTGCAGTGGATAACCCCTCACCAGAAAGTCACCCAAACAAATGGCCCAAGGCCAATTAGAATAAAATATTTAATACAAAAAGAATTCATAAAAGTCTTTGACATGAGAATTTTTTTACAACAGGTTATACATAGATTTTGATAACTCTGACAGCAGAATCCAGTAGGTAGATGTAAACACTCCCTCACCTTAGCAAGGTGTGTGCTTGGCGAAGGGAGTAATTTTCCTAACTGGAATACTGACTAATGACTGATAAGTCCAACGCGTTTCATCAGTTTGACTTCATCAGGGGTAACTTGTTTGGGAAAAAAAAAAAGAAAATACCATTTAACGGTTTTCTTTTTAAAGAATAAGAATAGTTTAGAGAAGTAAATCAATAGGTACCTACCAGAAATATATTTTTGTATTGGAGCACCTATACACTGTATAATTCTGCATACAGAATATTATGATCAACCTAAAGAAGAAAGAGACACCGGGGCTTTAAAGAAGTGTGTCTTCCTTAGGTTTAATCAACATTTATGTAGAATGGAATTAAAAAGTATTACCTTTAGATAATTAAACTCATTGCATAAAAAGAGGTAATAAAGGATCAATAAGTGCAAACCCTTTATAACACAATTCAATAGAGAGAATAGATTGATTGCGAAAGTTTTGGAGAAACATTGGCCAATTTTATTAAAAGATAGCATACTTGGACCTTCGCTACCCCCTAAACCTCAAGTAGTATTTAAGAGGGCAAGTAATTTAAAGAACATCTTAGCCCAACGTATGTTACGATCGAAAAACATATCAAAACAGCCTGATAATAGTTCTTCTTTTTTTAAATAAATTCAGGGTGTTATCCCTGCAATCATTGTATATGCAGCAAATTTATGGAAAAAACTACTTTTTCATGGATTTATGAAAATGGTTTTAAGTACACCTTAAGAGAAAGGGTAAACTGCAATAGTGAATTTGTAATTTACAGAATCACATGCAGTTGCAACCTAATGTATGTGGGCAAAACGAAAAGGAATGTCAAACTCCGTATTCAAGAACATATACGAGGTATAAAAAATAAGGTGACTAATCATAGTCTACCACGACATTTCTTAGAGATATATGATTCCAACCCTAAATATTTGAAGTTTACCATCCTTGAAGTAGTTAAATTGGGACCCAGAGGGGGAGATAGAGAACTGATGCTATCTAGAAGGGAATCCTTCTGGATATTTACTCTTGACACCCTCTCCCCCAAAGGTCTGAATGAAAGCATAGACATTGTATCATTTCTATAATTCCACATTTTTAGATATGAGATCAATCAGTTGAAATTGAGGTCTTAATAGTTTTAGTTATTAATTTAATTTAGAGTTCACTCTTTAGTTAGAAGTTTTTCAATATGAGATTATGAAAACATAATTCAGTGTTGTCACTAGTATTAGGAACTAATTTTAGTTCCATATTCATTTAATTTTATAAAAATCACTTAGCACCAAATAAAGCTAATATAATCAGATAACACTCTCAGTCCCTATATGGATATTTAGGTTATATTAGAGATTTCTGCTCACCAATTAAGGGATTAGGTATAAGAAATAAAAATAAATAATAAATAATAAGAAAACAAAAACACTAATTGGTGTCATTTTATGACACTGAGTGAATAACACACTAAAACACCATTTACAATGTCTTGCTTTACACGAGGGCCTTGATCTGTGTATATATTTGGAATCTATCTTGTTGCTATGTATTTGCAATATACCAATACGATCATACTGCTGATTTACTATATTTTGTAAAAGTGCAGCCTTATAAGACAAATATGAAGCATTACCGGTCAATTGACCCGTTAGTTATGTTATTCATCACATTTGAGAAAAATATGGCTTTAATATTATTATTACCAGTGGAACGCATCCATTTCCGGTATGCGTTCCACCCGTTATATATAACTATTCTCCTCCCTAGACCAACTATGGAGAGCCAGGATTTATAGGTGGAACGCATTCACTTCCTACATGCGCTCCACCGGATAAAGGGAGGAGTTTCCTGAAGATGAAGTACCATAGACTACCATGAGCCCGGCCTCTGGAGGCGGTGCCGTGGGCGAGGGTCTCTGACGCGAGCGACGTCGGAGACGCGAAGCCTGGCACTCTGAAGGAGTCCGTGACGTCAGCGAGAGTTTCGCTGGGGGTCGCGACAAGTAAATGAGCCAATAGAGGAAGTTAATTTGAATATATGGGATGTGTCCCGGTGGAACGCATACCAATTTCCCACACAGCTGCAGTCAATTTATCTTTCTTTTTAATGTTAACCTGCGGGTTAGGCATTGTTTATTAATTATCATGAGGTATAGCCATATAAATAATCTTATTGGGCAAGATAGTCAGACTAAAGTGAACTTATGGTTATTCTCCATCACTTAGAACTAATACACATGTCACTAATTAAGGGAAGTGATGTAATCATACCATCAGTTTAAATAGCAGCCAGTGTGAGAAGTATTTCATTCTGAAAACTCCTACACGCATGGTTGCAACCTGAGAAATCCTCTGGGTAAGTGTGCTATTTCATTTTTGCAATGGTTGTGTTTAAAGGCTGCAGTTGTAATTCTATTACTGGAGTGTATATTATCATAAGGTATAGCCATATAAATAATCTTATTGGGCAAGATAGTCAGACTAAAGTGAACTTATGGTTATTTTCCATCACTTAGATCTAATACACATGTCACGAATTAAGGGAAGTGATGTAATCATACCATCAGTTCAAATAGCAGCCAGTGTGAGAAGTATTTCATTCTGAAAACTCCTACACACATGGTTGCAGCCTGAGAAATCCTCTGGGTAAGTGTGCTATTTCATTTTTGCAATATTTGTGTTTAAAGGCTGCAGTTGTAATTCTATTACTGGAGTGTATATATTAACAAATGGGTGAAATGTTTTTCTGATTTTAAAGATACAATTGTGGGTCCTATGTGGGAGTTCCAGTGCTTATAGCATTTACTGACTCTGTATCTGGATATACCAATTGGTATGTACTTTCTATATGAATTTAATTATGTATCTTGCTATGTAAACTGCAATGACTGATACACCTCATGCCAACCAAACTTTGGTTTCTCTCTCTCCATAGATACACTATTGCACTTTTAAAAAATAGGTATTTTAACCGAGTGTACCGAACTAATCTATATGTTCAGGTATGTGTATTTGTGGAAGTATCTTTATCCTATTTAAGGCTATTGTCTCTCAGTTAACTCCGTACCATATAATTATTCCTATGTCATCATCATTTTCTAGGCGGACATAGTAAAGTCTGACCATGAAGTAAATTTTTAAAGGAATATTACCTCTTTTTTATGCAATGAGTTTAATTATCTAAAGGTAATACTTTTTAATTTCATTCTACATAAATGTTGATTAAACCTAAGGAAGACACACTTCTTTAAAGCCCCGGTGTCTCTTTCTTCTTTAGGTTGATCATAATATTCTGTATGCAGAACTATACAGTGTATAGGTGCTCCAATACAAAAATATATTTCTGGTAGGTACCTATTGATTTACTTCTCTAAACTATTCTTATTCTTTAAAAAGAAAACCGTTAAATGGTATTTTCTTTTTTTCCCCCAAACAAGTTATCCCTGATGAAGTCAAACTGACGAAACGCGTTGGACTTATCAGTCATTAGTCAGTATTCCAGTTAGGAAAATTACTCCCTTCGCCAAGCGCACACCTTGCTAAGGTGAGGGAGTGTTTACATCTACCTACTGGATTCTGCTGTCAGAGTTATCAAAATCCATGTATAACCTGTTGTAAAAAAATTCTCATGTCAAAGACTTTTATGAATTCTTTTTGTATTAAATATTTTATTCTAATTGGCCTTGGGCCATTTGTTTGGGTGACTTTCTGGTGAGGGGTTATCCACTGCAGGAACCCAAGAAATCCAATTATCCATAGTATAAGATACACCTACTTGAAAGGACTTCCGCTATATCTATACATCAAACAGAGCGCGCTCAGGATTTGTGTTTTCTATCTTATGTTTGTCTGAGATCCGGCAACGGAGGTCTCGCCTATAGTGCTGCTGGTTCTGCAAGCGCAAGATAAGGATATTTTTGTATTTTTTATATATATATATATATATATATATATTGCTGGAGAAAAGGTACAGGTGCGCTGGTGATCATATAATAGGGGTTTAATCAGTCCACAGTGAGTGAATCCCTGGGCTGTAGCACTGGTGAAACCAACACCGCTGCAAAACTCCAAAAATGCTCAGAACTCCTTGAGCAAATGTGTCTGGAAAAAATCATGAGACTGTGCCCATAGTGCAGATAAATTTATTACACACACAGATTAAAAACAGAACATTCCATGGATAATAAAAGACTGGTACGAGTCTTTTATTATCCATGGAATGTTCTGTTTTTAATCTGTGTGTGTAATAAATTTATCTGCACTATGGGCGCATTCTCCTGATTTTTTCCAGATAGATATATATATATATATATATATATATATATACACACTGCTCAAAAAAAATAAAGGCAGTGGCAAACGCAGGATTTCTAGATGGGGGTTTCCAAATGCAATCCACAATCTCCCACTCTGCGGAACATTGGAGCAAGTGTAGGAGTCTGGGGGAGCGGTAGAAGAACCTAGTAACGCCCCTGCACATTAATGTAAACATTATATTTTTATACACTGTATACTGTATAATATTTAACACTATAGATCAAGCCTGGAACACCTGTGGCTCTCCAGCTGTTGTAAAACTACAAGTCTCAGCATGCCCTGCCACAGTTTTGCTATAAGGACATGCTGGGATGTGTAATTTCACAACAGCCGGAGAGCCACAGGTTGGCCAGGCCTGCTATAGATGATCTGTAGTATAGGCTGTATCAAACATTTAAATAATATAAATAAATGGTCAAGAAAAGGTTAAACATGCCATAATAAATACACAAACATATTACAACCAGTACTACACTTTCTAAGCACACATTTTCCCACCTCATGGTAAGGCTCGTGTCTCTTCTTCCTTGTAGCTACTCTCTGGTCCAGTGCACTTATTGAGGAGTCAAATCCACACGCACAGCAAAATTGGTAGAAGAAGCTGCTACCACTGGGCATGTGCAGCAGTTCTGCTCTGTCCCTTACACTGCATGATGTGACGGTAGTTATAGTAAATGTATTATATACCATTGCTATTGCTGTCATAATTTAAGCCACTTGCCAAGAGGAGGGGGGTTTCTGGGCAACCAGAACCCCCCCCCCCTGCGTTTGCCTATGAAAGGGAACACTTAAACAATACAATGTAACTCCAAGTCAATCACACTTCTGTGAAATCAAACTGTCCACTTAGGAAGCAACACTGATTGGCAATCAATTTCACATGCTGTTGTGCAAATGGAATAGACAACAGGCGGAAATTATAGGCAATTAGCAAGACACCCCCAATAAAGGAGTTGTTCTGCAGGTGGTGACCACAGACCACTTCTCAGCTCCTATGCTTTCTGGCTGATGTTTTGGTCATTTTTGAAAGCTGGCGGTGCTTTCACTCTAGTGGTAGAATGAGACGGAGTCTACATCCCACACAAGTGGCTCAGGTAGTGCAGCTCATCCAGGATGGCACATCAATGCGAGCTGTGGCAAGAAGGTTTGCTGTGTCTGTCAGCGTAGTGTCTAGAGCATGGAGGCACTACCAGGAGACAGGCCAGTACATCAGGAGATGTGGAGGAGGCCGTAGGAGGGCAACAACCCAGCAGCAGGACCGCTACCTCCACCTTTGTGCAAGGAGCAACAGGAGGAGCACTGCCAGAGCCCTGCAAAATGACCTCCAGCAAGCCACAAATGTGCATGTGTCTACTCAAACGATCAGAAACAGACTCCATGAGGGTGGTATGAGGGCCCAACGTCCACAGGTAGGGGTTGTGCTTACAGCCCAACACCGTGCAGGACGTTTGGCATTTGCCAGCGAACACCAAGATTGGTAAATTCGCCACTGGCGCCCTGTGCTCTTCACAGATGAAAGCAGGTTCTCACTGAGCACATGTGACAGAGTCTGGATACGCCAAGGAGAATTTTCTGCTGCCTGCAACATCCTCCAGCATGGTCGGTTTGGCAGTGGGGCAGTAATGGTGTGGGGTGGCATTTCTTTGGGGGGCCGCACAGCCATCCATGTGCTCGCCAGAGGTAGCCTGACTGCCATTATGTACCGAGATGAGATCCTCAGACCCCTTGTGAGACCATATGCTGGTGCGGTTGGCCCTGGGTTCCTCCTAATGCAAGACAATGCTAGACCTCATGTGGCTGGAGTATGTCAGCAGTTCCTGCAAGACGAAGGCATTGATGATATAGACTGGCCCGCCCGTTCCCCAGACCTGAATCCAATTGAGCACATCTGGGACATCATGTCTTGCTCCATCCACCAACATTGCACCACAGACTGTCCAGGAGTTGGCGGATGCTTTTGTCCAGGTCTGGGAGGAGATCCCTCAGGAGACCATCCGCCACCTCATCAGGAGCATGCCCAGGCGTTGTAGGGAGGTCATACAGCCACATGGAGTCCACACACACTACTGAGCCTCATTTTGACTTGTTTTAAGGACATTACATCAAAGTTGGATCAGCCTGTTGTGTGTTTTTCCACTTTAATTTTGAGTGTGACTCCAAATCCAGACCTCCATGGTTAATAAATTTGATTTCCATTGATAATTTTTGTGTGATTTTGTTGTCAGCACAATCAACTATGTAAAGAACAAAGTATTTAATAAGAATATTTAATTAGTTCAGATCTAGGATGTGTTGTTTAAGTGTTCCCTTTCTTTTTTTGAGCAGTGTATATATATATATATATATATATATATATATATGTACATATATATAAATGCCAGAATGGAGGTGCGGCACTCACGGCATCCAATAATGGACATACAGTGGTCACGTATAATTAGTAACGTTTTTAACTGTCGTCAGACTTTAATATATATACTGTATGTATATATATATATATATATATATATATGTAATAATGAAGTCAAGAATCCAGCAATAGCTGTTATCTAATAAGGTATCTTGCTCCGATGCCCTCCAGGGGACTGCTGTCCCAATGTGTGCTGGCAGCATGGCGGCACTCAGAGACTTCCAATAGCTGCAAAATGTGCTTTTCATGATCAATGTTTCGGGCTCGAAACGTTGATTATAAAATATATATAGTATATATATATATATATATATATATGTAGTATATGGCTTGTAGCAGTGGGAGACAGCCCTCTGTTCCCATGGGACAAACACAGGCGGTTCTCCACGGACTTAAACAAATGGTGATGTTTTATAAAGGAAATAAATCACAGCATGACGAGTCCGACGTTTCAACACCGCGCAGGGTGTTTTTTTCAAGGACACATGGTGAGCAAACAGTGTGTAATAAAAACGTTTACCTTAAATACACAATACATACCACATGAGCCGGGGGAACGCGGCGGGCGGGAGCCTCCGGCGGCACCAGCATCCGGTCACAGAACAATGACGTAGCCGTTGCTAGGCTACCGATCAACAGACCTCCTGGCGCGTCCCACCGACGCACTAAAAATACAAAGTGACAATACCAGTGTTACCATACAAAGTGATACGTGATGTATCTAAACTCATTAAGAGGAAACAAAATATAGTTTCCAAGAAAGTGCAAGAGTGTATTAAAAATCGCTGTATATAACAGAGACTCGGACACCTGCTTCAATAAAAATACCTGGATAGTGTGCATAGATATACATGTGCACAAAATCTCGTGGCATTAGCATAATATAATATATTAGTTAAAACATGAAAGCCAAACATACATCGCACCACTAGACTCATTAAAGCGTTGGAAGAGAGAACATGGAACACAAAATCAGAAAAAGGGGAAAAAACAAAGATGCATCATTATAGAAATATGCTCAATGATAATTTGTCATTCAGTCCATGAGGCGCTAAGGTGTTCAGCTGCACAATCCATCATGTTTCGCATTTTGACAATAGCTTTTGTCTATCACCGCCTCTGATAGGGGTGGGGATGTGATCCACTATTTGGTATTTTAAGCTAGATAGTGGATGTTGGCACAACTTAAAGTGGCGTGCCACTGGCTGGTCATTCTCCTTTCCTTCTATGGCTGCTTTTATGGCCGATCTATGTAAAGCCATGCGCTCTTTAAAAGTCCTAATAGTCTGGCCCACATATAATAGTCCGCAAGGACAGATGATAACATAAATGATGAACTGAGAGCTGCATGTTACAAAGTGATGGATTGTGTACTTCTTGCCAGTTACCGGATGTATAAATGCTGGTCCAGCAATTAAATAATTGCACGTAGTGCAAGAAGGACATCTATAACACCCTTTCCTGGTGGACATAACTGGTTTAGGGGAGACATCTGTTTTCACCAACAGATCACGTAGATTTCGTCCGCGTTTCTAACTAGGCATAACGGACATCTTGTGAAAGCAAGGTAACGCACTGTCACTTTTAACAATGGGCCAAAGCGCGCTCACCGCTCTGGGGATGACCGAGCTGGCCATAGTAAATTCAGTCACTAGCGGAATTTTTGAAGACAAAGTCTGATCATTTTTTGATTGCAGTAAGGAGGCTCTAGGCTTCTTTAAGATGACTTCTTTCTCTTGTAGTAACCTGTTGTGCGGATAACCTCTAGCTTTGAATTTGTCCACCACCTGTGTCAATGCTCTGTCCAACTCCTCTGGATTACTAGTGATCCGTGCCACCCGGGTCATCTGAGATTTAGGTAGCCCGGCTTTCAAGGCTGGCGGATGAAAGCTGGAGTGTTCAAGAAGTGTGTTGCGGTCCGTTACTTTATTGTAGACCGTAGTATGTATATGCCGATCTTTGATAGCAATGGCAATATCCAAATAATGGATCACTTCTTTGCTATATTGATATGTGAACCTGATAGGTGAATTGGCGAGAGTGATTTACACAAGCAGTTGTTTCAAGCTGTCTTCGTCCCCAATCCAGAATAGCAGCAGATCGTCAATATATCTTTTGTATAGAAGAATGTTGGAGACAATCGCAGGATTTGAAAAAAATAATTCCTTTTCTTTTGCAAACATGTATATGTTTGCCAACGATGGTGCTATGCAAGAACCCATCGCACAGCCGGTGATTTGTTCATAATATTTGCCATTGTGTAGGAAATAATTTCGCTGTAAGGTCAACTGAAGAAGCGTGATAAATAACTCAATGTCCAGCAATTGAAAATTATTGTTTTCTAAAAAAGATTTCATAATACCCAACCCTTCCATAAGCGGAATCACAGAGTATAGATTCTTTACATCCATGGTACACATGATTGTATCCGCAGGTAATTCATCTATTGCTGACAAGATCTTTAACAGGTCTGATGTGTCTCTCAAATGTGTGGACTGCCTCGTGACCAAGGGTTGTACCATAAGGTCCAAGAACTTGGAAATCGGGTAGTATAAAGAGTCCCTGGCTGAAATGATTGGTCTGATGGGCGACCTAAAGGCATCTTTATGAATTTTAGGTAGCGAATAAATCACGGGCACTATAGGATGTTTGTTGATAAGTCCCAATTTTATTTTTTCATCCAATTTTCCTTGGCTATATGCTGTATGTAAGATCCTTTCCGCTTCCAGTTTGTACCGAGCTGTAGGATTACTCTGTAACCGCTTATAAGTGGTGTTGTCAGCTAATAGATCATCCAGATCTTTGATGTACTGTACCTTATCCTGGATTATAATTGCACCGCCTTTATCGGCTGGGCGGATGATTATGGAAGGATCTTGTCTCAGTGTCTTGAGAGCAATTTGCTCGCCTTTGGATAGATTTGAACAGATGTTTGGCTGTGCCATCTCAAATTTGTTCACAGCTCCATCCAACAGCCTGGAAAATGATTTAATAGATGCATTTGTGCTCTGTGGATCAAATGTAGAAGTAGACTTAATAAATGTAGGTTTCTGTGAGCCATCACTGGGTTGGTGCTGGAAAAATTCACGGAGTCTCAATGACCTTTCAAACTGATACTGCTTGGTGCGCCATTTAAATGGATCATGTCTATTTGTAGGTATGAATGATAACCCCTTATTTAATAATCTCTCTTCATCAACGGATAATGGTCTAGATGATAAATTGAAGATTAAGTTGGTGTCTTCTTTTTGTTGCCGGCAGGTGGTTTTGTAGATCCTTTCGTTTTGCTGGCCTCTTCGCGTGTACTGGCGACGGGGGCATCTGCTTTTGCCCGGGTCGTCACTCCTTGCTTGAATCTGTTGGGTGAACGTGCGTCGTCCGAATCCTGTACTAAAAAAATCGCTGTCACTGTTAGAAGAATCATGTCGTTTAGGATTCCTATGTTGTTTATTTCTCCAAGTTTGTCGCTTGTTGGCAAATCATGGATTAACTGTTTCTGAACCATGTAACCAGCGATATACCTTATGTTCTTCATAGTCGGATGATACGACTTGCAGTTTACTTTTTTTGAACTGGATCAGGTCGCGTTTATAATTGTTGACTTGTACAGATAACTTAGAAACATAGAAACATAGAATTTGTCGGCAGATAAGAACCACTTGGCCCTTCTAGTCTGCCCTATTTTTTTTTTACATTATTTTTATCTCTAACCTTATTTGATCCTTATTTCTTTGTAAGGATATCCTTATGTCTATCCCATGCATGTTTAAATTGCTCTACTGTCTTAGCCTTTACCACCTCTGATGGGAGGCTATTCCACTTGTCCACTACCCTTTCTGTGAAATAATTTTTCCGCAAATTTCCCCTGAACCTCCCCTTCCTCCAGCCTCAGTGCATGTCCTCGTGTCCTATTGCTTTTCTTCATTTGGAGAATGTTTCCCTCCTGGATTTTGTTAAAACCCTTGATATATTTGAAAGTTTCTATCATGTCCCCCCTTTCCCTTCTCTGCTCCAAACTATACATATTGAGATTTCTTAGTCTTTCTGGGTATGTTTTGTGATGTAGGCCATGCACCATTTTAGTTGCCCTCCTTTGTACAGTTTCTAATGTATTAATATCCTTTTGAAGATATGGCCTCCAGAACTGAATACAGTATTCTAGATGAGGCCGTACCAATGACCTATACAGTGGCATTATTACTTCTTTCTTTCTGCTGCTGATTCCTCTCCCAATGCAGCCAAGCATCTGACTAGTCTTCCTCATTGCCTTGTTACATTGCTTACCTGCCTTTAAGTCATCTGAAATAGTGACTCCTAGATCCCTTTCCTCCTCAGTAGTTTCCAGTATAGTGCCATTAATACTATATTTAGCTTTAGGATTTTTGAGACCCAAGTGCATGATTTTGCATTTTTTGGCATTAAACTGTAATTGCCAGACTCTTGACCATTCCTCTAGTCTACCTAGATCCTCAATCATTTGTTTTACCCCACCTGGTGTGTCCACCCTGTTGCATACCTTTGTGTCATCTGCAAAAAGGCATGCTTTCCCTTTAATGCCATTTGCAATGTCACCAATAAAGATATTAAAAAGCACTGGTCCAAGTACAGATCCCTGGGGCACTCCACTGGTAACATTTCCCTCCTGTGAATGCACTCCATTTACCACAACTCTCTGTTTTCTATCCTTCAACCAAGATCTTATCCATTCAATAATCCTAATATCCCATCCCAAACTTTCAAGTTTATTTAGCAATCTGCGATGTGGAACAGTGTCAAAAGCCTTACTAAAGTCTAGATAAGCTATATCCATGGCTCCACCTTTATCCATCACTTTAGTCACACAATCAAAAAAGTCAACAAGATTTGTTTGACATGATCTCCCCCCAGTGAATCCATGCTGTTTGGGATCCTGTAAATTGCTGGATTTGAGATAATCTACAACTCTTTCTTTTAAGAGAGTTTCCATCAATTTCCCTACTACTGATGTAAGACCCACCGGTCTGTAGTTGTTTGCCTCTTCCTTGCTTCCACTTTTGTGCAGTGGGACTACGTTTGCTCTTTTCCAGTCCTCTGGAATTACTCCTGTAGCTAATGACTGGTTGAATAATTCTGTCAATGGTGCTACCAGCACCTCTTTAAGTTCTTTTAGTATCCTTGGATGTATCCCATCTGGCCCCATAGATTTGTCCACTTTCAGCTTTGAGAGTTCTGTTAGGACCTTCTCCTCTGTAAATGTACTTGTTTCATTTTCCTGAATATCCCTGCAACTTAACCGTGGCCCCTTCCCCTCTCTTTCAGTAGTAAATACTGAGCAAAAATAATCATTAAGATGATCTGCTATTAAATCGTCTCCTTCAACAAAACTCCCAGTGTCCGTCTTTAGTTTTATAATTCCGCCTTTTATTTTTCTCCTTTCGCTTATATACCTAAAAAAGTTTTGCCTCCTTTACCCACTGACTGGGCCATTTTCTCCTCAGCTTGTGCCCTTGCACATCTGATTACCTTCTTAGTCTCCTTCTGTCTAACAAGATATATCTCTTTGTCTTCATTATTTTGTGTCTGCTTATATTTCCTAAAAGCCATCTTTTTTGCTCTCACAATATTTGCTACTTCTTTTGCAAACCACACTGGCTTCCTTTTTCCTTGTGTTTTTCCTAACTTATCCCATTTTGCCTGATGAGAGGCATCTTCCAAAAGTGATCTATTGGCCACCTCATAAGCTGCAATTTTGGAACGGTATCGGGTGAGTTCTTTGCCGGATTCTGCGATGACCAAAAGCATTAGATCCATGCTGCACTTATTTAATATCGAAATCCATTTCTTACAGAATTCCGTGTTGCTACGGCCAATTGTGGGGATGTTTGTTACCCGAAAACCCCGTGGGATTTTTTTGGCACGATAGTAATCCGATAATGAGGTTCCATGCAGCAAATAATCGGTCTCTTTTTTCTTTAACCTTAGCAAATGATGATAAACTTCATCTGCTGAAATATTGTCTTGATTGGTGAGGAAATCTTCCTTAAACAAAATAGCTGAAGCCTCCGCTTCTGTATAGCTATGAGCATATTCAAAATCTGGTGTACTAGTGGCGGTGGATTCCAAGGGATCCATGATAAATAATAAATGTGGTGTCCACAGTGCGCTGAATATAACAGCAAGGTAAATAAAAACAACAATGCTTGCTTGTAAAACTTGCAAATAAATCATAAGTCTCTCCTGATCAAATTGACAAAAGATCTATGGTGCCACACTTCTTTAGGGCTGATGGCACAACCCAAATTTCATATCCGTGTGTTGCAGTAGACACTCATGTAGTATGCGTATGGCCGGGGTGCCCTCCTTACAAGTATACGCTGTATATGGCTTGTAGCAGTGGGAGACAGCCCTCTGTTCCCATGGGACAAACGCAGGCGGCACTCCACGGACTTAAACAAATGGTTATGTTTTATAAATGAAATAAATCACAGCATGACGAGTCCGACGTTTCAACACCGCGCAGGGTGTTTTTTTCATGGACACATGGCGAGCAAACAGTGTGTAATAAAAACGCTTACCTTAAATACACAATACATACCACATGAGCCGGAGGCACCAGCATCCGGTCACAGAACAATGACGTAGCCGTTGCTAGGCTACCGATCAACAGACCTCCCGGCGCGTCCCACCGACGCACTAAAATACAAAGTGATACGTGATGTATCTAAACTCATTAAGAGGAAACAAAATATAGTTTCCGCCAGCCTTGAAAGCCGGGCTACCTAAATCTCAGATGACCCGGGTGGCACGGATCACTAGTAATCCAGAGGAGTTGGACAGAGCATTGACACAGGTGGTGGACAAATTCAAAGCTAGAGGTTATCCGCACAACAGGTTACTACAAGAGAAAGAAGTCATCTTAAAGAAGCCTAGAGCCTCCTTACTGCAATCAAAATATGATCAGACTTTGTCTTCAAAAATTCCGCTAGTGTCTGAATTTACTACGGCCAGCTCGGTCATCCCCAGAGCGGTGAGCGCGCTTTGGCCCATTGTGAAAAGTGACAGTGCGTTACCTTGCTTTCACAAGATGTCCGTTATGCCTAGTTATAAACGCGGACGAAATCTACGTGATCTGTTGGTGAAAACAGATGTGTCCCCTAAACCAGTTATGTCACCAGGAAAGGGTGCTATGGATGTCCTTCTTGCACTACGTGCAATTATTTAATTGCTGGACAAGCATTTATACATCCGGTAACTGGCAAGAAGTACGACAATCCATCACTTTGTAACATGCAGCTCTCAGTTCATCATTTATGTTATCATCTGTCCTTGCAGACTATTATATGTGGGCCAGACTATTAGGACTTTTAAAGAGCGCATGGCTTTACATAGATCGGCCATAAAAGCAGCCATAGAAGGAAAGGAGAATGACCAGCCAGTGGCACGCCACTTTAAGTTGAGCCAACATCCACTATCTAGCTTAAAATACCAAATAGTGGATCACAACCCCGCCCCTATCAGAGGCGGGTGATAGACAAAAGCTATTGTCAAAATGCGAAACATGATGGATTGTGAAGCTGAACACCTTAGCGCCTCATGGACTGAATGAAAAATTATCATTGAGCATATTTCTATAATGATGCATCTTTGTTTTTTCCCTTTTTTCTGATTTTGTGTTCCATGTTCTCTCTTCCAATGCTTTAATGAGTCTAGTGGTGCGATGTATGTTTGGCTTTTCATGTTTTGACTAATATATTATATTATGCTAATGCCACGAGATTTTGTGCACATGTATATCTATGCACACTATCCAGGTATTTTTATTGAAGCAGATGTCGAGTCTCTGTTATATACAGCGATTTTTAATACACTCTTGCACTTTCTTGGAAACTATATTTTGTTTCCTCTTAATGAGTTTAGATACATCACGTATCACTTTGTATGGTAACACTGGTATTGTCACTTTGCTATTTTTAGTGCGTCGGTGGGACGCGCCGGGAGGTCTGTTGATCGGTAGCCTAGCAACGGCTACGTCATTGTTCTGTGACCGGATGCTGGTGCCGCTGGAGGCGTTCCCCCGGCTCATGTGGTATGTATTGTGTATTTAAGGTAAGCGTTTTTATTACACACTGTTTGCTCACCATGTGTCCTTGAAAAAAACACCTGCGCGGTGTTGAAACGTTGGACTCGTCATGCTGTGATTTATTTCATTTATAAAACATCACCATTTGTTTAAGTCCGTGGAGTGCCGCCTATGTTTGTCCCATGGGAACAGAGGGCTGTCTCCCACTGCTACAAGCCATATACAGCGTATACTTGTAAGGAGGGCACCCCAGCCATACGCATACTACATGAGTGCCTACTGCAACACACGGATATATATATATATATATATATATATATGTATATATATATATAGTATGTGACAGAAAGCGGCACTCCAACACCGCAATAAAGAACACCACACAGGAGGCATGTTTCACACGTTTCAATGCCTAAACATAATATACAGCATTTTCATCAGGACGTCACATATTATGTTTAGGCAATGAAACGTTGAAACATACCTCCTGTGTGGTGTTCATTATTGCGTGGAGTGCCACTGTCTGTCGCAAACTATATACCCTCCTACTTCTACTGCGGGAAACTAGCTAAGTAATGGTGATATATGGAGTGCCGGGCTTCTGGATTTGTTTATATATATATATATATATATATATATTATATATATTATATCATTTCAAGGTGCGGCACTCGTGCTTGTCTCATAAAGAAACGGACATCCGTCCAATATACTTATCCAACGTTTTAATTTATTTATCAAATTGTCATCAGGAAATAGTACAAATACACACAAATACCTTTATATACACATACCGTGCAAGGATCAGGAACCAGTCAGGCGGGGAAAATCACCCACGCCGCCGGTGTGTGAATCACTCTGACGTCATTAACAATGGACCACCCAAAGGTCTCTTGTGACGTCAGTGTGAATATGATTACTATAGCAACCATAAAACGTATTTATCACCAAAAGTGTTCATACATAAATTTCATTTATAAGAATTAAAAAACCCACTACACCGACCACATATAACAATAAAAAATGCAATATACTGATACTACACTTATACCCCTTTCACATCGCACAAATAACCCGGTACCGACACGGCATATTGCCGTGTCGAACCGGGTCAGTGTGCGATGTGAAAGCACACTGGGCGATTTAGCGGGTCGCCTGACCCGGTAAATCAACCCGGTAAAAAAGAAGGGTTTTACCCGGGTTGATTACCGGGTCAGGTGCGGTGTGAAAGGGAGCCGTGTCGATGCGACACGGTTCCCATTCACAAGATAGGGAGAGGCGGCGCTGGAGATGAGCTCATCTCCCGACGCCGCCTCCACCCCCGCCCCTGCTACTGCTGCGGCCTCCGTTGTCATGGCAACCGACCCGGTATATTGCCGGGTCGGGAAGCCTGCAACGGAGCGCAAATGCCGGATCCCACCCGGTAAGTACACGTTTGTCTTACCGGGTAGGACCCGGCATTTGCGGTGTGAATGCAGCATTATATCGGGTGAGAGCAGCAGTCATTTACGGAAAATGGCAAGTTAGCAGTTTAAGACAAAAACACAGTTTATCATCAGAAGCAAGGTGAATGGAACGAAACATTTGTATTCAACAATCTGTTACAATTGTCTCTACAGCTCTGTTACATTAATCATGTTACCTTAAATACTGAAAGAAGCTGATTCCTAAATACATACATTGTAGGTAACATGGGGGGTCATTCCGAGTTGTTCGCTCGCAAGCGGATTTTAGCAGATTTGCTCATGCTAAGCCGCCGCCTACTGGGAGTGAATCTTAGCATCTTAAAATTGCGTACGATGTATTCGCAATATTGCGATTACACACCTCGTAGCAGTTTCTGAGTAGCTCCAGACTTACTCGGCTTCTGCGATCAGTTCAGTGCTTGTCATTCCTGGTTTGACGTCACAAACACACCCAGCTTTCGCCCAGACACTCCCCCATTTCTCCGGCCACTCCTGCGGTTTTTTCCGGAAACGGTAGCGTTTTTTCCCACACGCCCATAAAACGGCCTGTTTCCGCCCAGTAACACCCATTTCCTGTCAATCACATTACGATCGCCAGAACGAAGAAAAAGCCGTGAGTAAAATTCCTAACTGCATAGCAAATTTAGCTTGGCGCAGTCGCAGTGCGGACATTGCGCATGCGCATTAAGCGGAAAATCGCTGCAATGCGAAGATTTTTTACCGAGCGAACAACTCGGAATGACCCCCCATGATTAGGAGCTGCTTAGGAGAGTGCGGGGTTTTCTGTTTGGTATATTTGAGTTCGGTGGTCACAGCCCACTGCACCCCAACCCGCTGGGAATGGTGAGTGCAGTGGTTCCTCGTGTTTGTTTTGTATAACAGGGTTCATTTTTAATTGGCCCATTTGTGACCATATCTCTCTCTCATGCACCCCTAAGCTCATTTACCTTTAACCTGGATCAGCTGCTATGTAGGTGTGTTGGTGACTGTCTCACTTTGAAAGCCAGTAGTCTGTTGGCAGGTGAGCTGTAAACCAGGTAAGCACACTTGTGTAGTTGTGTTATTCGTGTTGGTGACTGTCTTACCTTTTAAAAGCCATAAGTGTGGCAGGCAAGCTCTAAACCAGAAAAGCACATTTTCCTCTATGAGACAGCAGTTGCCAGGTTTCTATAAAATCTATGTGAAAGTTTGTGATAGAGTAGGACTTGAGGTGAAATGGGGTCCCGTGGAGTGGGTCGCAAGCTTACATGCATTGTACAATTCATAAACCAAAACCCCATTGTTTATTTAGATGTAACATTAAAGCATTAAGGTGAATGAAGCTGCTTAGGAGAGTGCGGGGTTTTCTGTTTGGTATATTTGAGTTTGGTGGTCACAGCCCACCGCACCCCAACCCCTGGGAATGGTGAGTGTGGTTCCTCGTGTTTATTTTTTATATATATATATATATATATATATATATATATTTATTAAAAAAACAGCAGGAAGAACAAGAAAGCGCCTATGGTGTAGTAATTCTTGAAAACGTCTGTCACACGCTAACAATAAGATTGCGTACCGGGTCACGGCTTGACTCAAAGCATATCAGTCTCCTATTCTGTAGTTCAGATATCTCAAGACCTAAGTAGAGCAGGGAGACACAAACAATCGTTATATAGCGTAGTAATTTCTTGGTCTGCAGGAAAAGCTAAAATTCTCATATAAATGGCATGCGTATCAGATAAACAAAGTAATTGTGCATAGCAATAACATAAATCCGGGTGTTCGTCAAGGAGCTTAGTTCACCGACAATTTAATCAACACATTGGCACTCCTCTCCGTTAA
The DNA here is from genome assembly GCF_028390025.1 of Pseudophryne corroboree. Taxonomy (NCBI): domain Eukaryota; kingdom Metazoa; phylum Chordata; class Amphibia; order Anura; family Myobatrachidae; genus Pseudophryne; species Pseudophryne corroboree. The sequence goes on along the minus strand of NC_086450.1, from coordinate 364,745,281 downwards.
TATAAACTCAGAAAAAAATTATTAGCCAATACAAGGGTATTAAAAGAATTAAAATAAGCTTATCTTAATGGTAAAATGTCCAGGTTCATAATCCGATCAGTCTCTCAACGCGTTTTGCCTCATTCAGGGCTTCCTCAGGAGATACAGTTCAAGTATGCTGGGGTCCTATATATGACCCCTCTAATTGTCAATTCATTATTCAAATCATGTATTTAGAAAACAGCAACACCCGTCCGCATCTACCAGAAGTCACGGGCGGATGTATACACTGCTAGCGCCGGCGGGGGAACTTCCGGCGACGTAAGTGTTACCCGGAAGTGATGCATCAGGTACAATCGCGTCTCTCTAGGGAACACGTGGTGGCTTAGTGGGACGAGGTCCTCTAGGGTCATGTGATTGATTACCATTTGATTCATTAGCATATGTAAACACAATAAATATATAATATATATATATATATATATATATATATATAAACACAATCACCGAGGTGGTTTAATCAGTCAAGGTTTCAATCTTGATAGAGTTTCATCAGGAAAATATTGTCCTGATGACAGTCTATCAAGATTGAAACATTTGCTGATTAAGCTGAGAGGGTGGTTGTGTGTTTATTTATCTGTGCTATGCCTGGAGTGACACACTTTTGCACTTGATTCTTGATTCTCTGTGAGGGCACCAGACTGAAGTCCTGTTTATTATGGAGACCATTTAGCTATCTATCTATCTATCTATCTATCTATCTATCTATCTATCTATCTATCTATCTATCTATCTATCTATCTATCTAATCATGGATCCGCCAGTAACCCGATCTCAAACCATATATAAAATATAGTATTAGAGATGTGTGGCGGACACTTTTTGTGTTTTGTATTTTGGTTTTGGATCTGGATCCGTGCTCGTGTTTTGGATCTGGATTGGTTTTACCAAAACCACCCTTTCGGGTTTTGGTTTTGGATCTGGATAATTTTTGAAAAAAACATAAAAAAAACATAAAATCACAGAATTTGGGGGTAATTTTGATCCTTCGGTATTATTAACCTCAATAACATTCATTTCCACTCATTTCTAGTTTATTCTGAATACCTTACACCTCACAATATTGTTTTTAGGCCAAAAGGTTGCACCGAGGTAGCTGGATGGCTTTGCAAAGCGACACAAGGTGTGCGGCACAAACACCTGGCCCATCTAGGAAAGGTACTGCAGTGGCAGACAGGATGGCAGATTTAAAAAACTAGGCCCCAAACAGCACATCATGCAAAGAAGAAAAAGAGGTGCAATGAGGTAGCTGTATGGCTGAGCTAAGCGACACAAGTGTGCGGCACAAACACCTGGCCCACTAGGAGTGGCACTGCAGTGTCAGACAGGATGGCACTTTTCAAAAACTAGTCCCCAAACAGCACATCATGCAAAAAAGAAAAAGAGGTGCAATGAGGTAGCTGTATGACTAAGCTCAGCGACACAAGTGTGCGGCACAAACACCTGGCCCATCTAGGAAAGGTACTGCAGTGGCAGACAGGATGGCAGATTTAAAAAAACTAGGCCCCAAACAGCACATCATGCAAAGAAGAAAAAGAGGTGCAATGAGGTAGCTGGATGACTAAGCTAAGTGACACAAGTGTGCGGCACAAACACCTGGCCCATCTAGAAGTGGCACTGCAGTGTCAGACAGGATGGCAGATTTAAAAAACTAGGCCACAAACAGCACATCATGCAAAGAAGATAAAGAGGTGCAATGAGGTAGCTGGATGACTAAACTAAGCGACACAAGTGTGCGGCACAATCTCCTGGCCCATCTAGGAGTGGCACTGCAGTGTCAGACAGGATGGCACTTTTCGAAAACTAGGCCCCAAACAGCACATCATGCAAAGAAGAAAAAGAGGTGCAATGAGGTAGCTGTATGGCTAAGCTAAGCAACACAAGTGTGCGACACAAACACCTGGCCCATCTAGGAGTGGCACTGCAGTGTCAGACAGGATGGCAGATTTAAAAAACTAGGCCACAAACAGCACATCATGCAAAGAAAAAAAAGAGGTGCAATGAGGTAGCTGTATGGCTGAGCTAAGCGACACAAGTGTGCGGCACAAACACCTGGCCCACTAGGAGTGGCACTGCAGTGTCAGACAGGATGGCACTTTTCAAAAACTAGTCCCCAAACAGCACATCATGCAAAAAAGAAAAAGAGGTGCAATGAGGTAGCTGTATGACTAAGCTCAGTGACACAAGTGTGCGGCACAAACACCTGGCCCATCTAGGAGTGGCACGCAGTGGAATTGGGCCGCAATTTTTTGGTCCACTGACAGCATCTTCCCTGTCATTTCTCAAAAAATTCTGCACCACCAAATTAATTGTTTGTGCAAAACATGGGATGTGCTGGAATTTGCCCAGATGTAATACATTGGTGGCACAGGAGAGCATACCCCTACACCACAGACACACACGGCAAAGCCTGTAAAAATTATTTGGATAATATTAACCCTTTTATTTGGAGTTATAATAATATTCAGCACAGGCAAGTGTACCCCTACACCACACAGGGCAAACCCTGTAAAAATAATTTTGATAATAACCCTTTTATTTGGAGCTATTATAATAATATGCAGCACAGGCGAGCGTACCCCTAAACCACACACACAGGGCAAACTCTTTAAAAATAATTTGGATAATAATAACACTTTTATTTGGAGCTATAATATGCAGCACAGGTGAGCGTACCCAGGCCCGGCGCTACCCGCTCAGCAAGGTCTGCAAAGCAGGGAGGCGCTGGGCTAGAGAGGCGCTCTCCCTGCTCCGCAACCATACTGACGAGCAGCGCCTGCCTCACTGTAACATGCTGCTGCGCCACCGGCCGTACAGAGGATCTTAATCTCGGATCTCCTCCTGCAATAGGGCCCTCCCCCCTTCCTGCTCACTCCTCCCTGAAGACACAGCACAGCAGTCTTCAGCACGCCCGCTCTCTCCCCACCCTCTCCATCACGTGATACACACTGACCTGTGTGTAGTGGAGGAGGAAGCAGCGTGAGGAGAGGAGCAGCACTAAGAAGAGCATAGGTGCCGCAAAGATGGCGCCGGAGCGCCTTAAGGGGGAGGGTCGTCAGGCGGCCCACGGGCCGGCTGCATGGTGAAATGGGGGGGGGGGTGAGGTATTCCCATCCCTCCCTTCACACACCGACCAGCAGACCAGCCAGTAAAGGCAGCGGGGGCGGAGCAGCTGGGGGGGAGCATAAAGGGAAAGAGCAGGGGGGTAGGCAGCCTTTGTCCTGGAGAGTGCAGTGGTGAAAATATCCTTTGTCCTGGAGGCTGCAGCTGCAGGAGCAGAGTGGATATCAGGCAGAGGGAGTTGACCCTGGTAGCCAGACCCCTGCAAGGTGATCCGGCTGGAACAAAGAAGAGGAAGGGGAAATTTACAGCGGCAAGGAGGCAGAGGCACCCAACAGCGCGGAGCAGCAGCACGGTGCGGTCGATTTAGCGGCCATATATGAAGGCATGCCCGCGGCCACAGAATAAGATGGTCCAGAAGCCGGGATAGAGGAGCCAGGTGTGTCGGGAGCAGCGTAACCATGCAGGCCCTTCTCTCAGTACAGACGGCATCGGTCACAGTCCCATGGGAGAGCATCGCCAGCGGCAAGCAGCGGACGTCACTTTTCACTGACAAGGGCTTACAGCAGGCAACGCCGGGTATCGATGGTGCAGCTGTTTCAGGCATGTGGAGAGGCAGGAGCAGTGGTACCAGCATCAGGAGCAGCGGTTCGAGTATCGTGGATGCAGCGGACAGCATCGTAGTCCAAAGAGGTGTTGGACCAACAGCACAGCGTAACGGGACGGGTATCCCACTCAGCAGCTAGGCCAAGATTCTACAGGCACCCCAGAGCCGGGACGTCAGCATCCATCTATCCACTTCCATCTCGGCAACAGGCCAGCACCAGAGGCAGATGCGGGCCTGGGGGGGAACATGTGGGCACAGGGGACGAGCATAACAGTGCAGCAGGGACGCCACCGCCAAGAGAAGAAGGAATGCAGAACCGCACAGTGATACCCGTACATCATCGCAAGGAAGAGGCGACCACGAAACCGCACACCGATGCAGGGACACCACAGCGGACAGCATTGCGAGGAGAAGACTGGCGGATGGGCCGGGATCTGGCTCCCCGCGGAAGCCAGCGGCCGTGAAGCCCAAGCACATTACAGCACGGGCTGCGCTCTGACCAGCATAGCCCCATCGACAGCATACAAGCTTTATCAGACCACGGCTGGCAGTACACCACAACCTCGCAAAGTCCTGCGAGATCCCAGTGCGGCAGTTTCGGCACGGTCAGGACAACTCTTCACGCAGGAGTGGTGAGAAAGCTATTAATAACAGCAATGTAAATTATGTCAATGTTTGTCAATGTTTGTCTGGATAAGTTTATGGTTGGGGTCATGATGGCGGAAATCATGTGTGGCTAATAAATGGCGCGGGGAACCCATCCATTTAGGATAAGGGTGGCTGAATCGAGGAGGAGATGAAGCGCAGGAATGGTGAGAACATCGACAATAATAGTAAATTTGCATAATGTAATTGTTAAGCCAGGAAATGTGCAGAATGTACAGAATGTTAGCAATATTGTGGTTAAGTTTGCGGGGGTGCCTTGTAATAGCTAGAAGGTGCAGCTGGGCTTAGAACTAGAGCAGGGCCCTGCGGAGTCAAATGAGGACGAGCCGCAGGCTTTGTGCAAGCGTGCACCCTGTGGGAGGCGCTTCCGTGTCAGTAGCAGGCCATTTGCCTATACTAACCAGAAAAGGGATAGAAAAAGGGTTTTCAAAGATATAGGTTCATTAATAGAGGCAGGTTTGAGAGAAAGGAGAAGGCCAAACAAAAGGGTGGAACACAGTCAGTACAACTATAAACAATTGAGCATTGGCTGAGCGGCATAAAGGGTACCATTGCTTCCTCTCAGCACGGGAGTTGTGTGTTCGATTCCTGACCAGAGCTATATCTGTGTGGAGTTTGTATGTTCTACCGGTGTTTGCCTGGTTTTCCTCTGAGGGACACTGTTTTTACCCAGAGGTAGCCATGAGCATGTTAAAATACACCAATTTCATGTATCCTGTGTACAAGGAACACAGGGGAAAGGTGTGCTGAAAATATGACGAGGTCAATTCCCTGCGGGGGGGGGGGGGGGGGCTTCAAGGATGGTTTTAGGGACCTATAACCAGAGAGGCACGCCCAACGGTAGCTCCAGGGACATAAGGTCCGTAAGGAGGCAGCTGGGGGTGGTACGTGAGAAAATCGCTAAGGAACTAGCGTTAGGCAGGACGGTGAGGCCATTCGCAGCCCCGCCATTGCCAGGATGGGTAATTTCACCTTTGGGGAGGGAGGTCAAGCACATCCAGCACCTGTCCTACCCCGAAGGGGCTTTGGTGACCGACGCGTTAGGCAAGGAACTATGCTCAGGGCAGTACCAGCCAGTTGAGGTGGCCATTAGGACGGTCCGAGCACAAGGGAGGGGGAGCAGGTCAGTCTTATGCCCTGTTAGCCACTCGGAAAAAAAAAAAACCCTTACTGGTGGGTTTTTTTTTTAACCCTTTTTCAAAAGCAGGAGGAATTGAAGACACTGTGTGTTGATCCTGCTTGTCCGGTTATACACACTCAAAAGCATTTGTGTTTGAAGCTCAGAGATTGGGTTTCCTGTCCATCCTACAGCAATTTATGGCTGTCATTCAGGAAGCAGCCTTATCAGATACTCCTCTTGTGAGGTGTGATAACCCCTGGGAAGAGGCAGAGTCTGGAAGCCAGGTAACAGGCTTTTGAGCTGTCCCACATTACGCTCCCCCCCTGTGGTGAAAAATAAACATCCTGTTCTTTTACAATCCAGCAAAGGGGAATTACAACTGTCCTCTATGTGAATTACAGCCTGGCAGGCAGTTTAAGAAATGTCATTTACAATATAGGGAATAACATGATACTACATGTCAGACAGTATATGCACAATATCATATTTCAGGATCCGATCACGTTATGGATCCTGGCATTGGGAGCCCTAAGGGCAAAGCTGGACGTAGAGTCAGCCTTTAGGCTGCTTCCCTTGCATCAGGAGAGCTTCAGTCTCATGGGACGAAGCTGCGGTGGATAATTTTTCAGGGGAAAATGTATTGCTGATGGGCTGCGCCATTTTCGGGTGCTGTCTGCGGAGCATTTAACTCTTCCCTGCAGTGGTGCCGGCAGGTGCGCACAGGGTCAAGAGCCATAGCACACCACCTAGAGGATTTCCTGGGGGCAGGGCCACAAGCTGCAGTGCAGCGCGGCCAATTGCTGCGCGAACTACAGGTCATGCTGGAGGTATTCAGCGTGCCTATCGCACCAGAGAAACTGAGGGCCCAAGACAGTCTTAGCATCCAAGGGTCAAAACATCGATATTGGCATACAATAGGAGGCTAGGAAGGTTTTTCCTAACTAACTGCTTTGAAGCGTTGGCCCACGGGCGGCCGGCAGCGGAGATGCAGCGAGGCAGCTGGTTCCCGAGGGTTCGTAACCATTGAGTTTCGCATTTAGCGTGCTACTGGTTTTGTTAGCAGAAATTAATGGAAATGCAGCAGGATCCAATGGGGGGCATCCATTGATGTTAGCATCAGATGTTAGGAGGATAGAACGGTTTGCCTCTTCTAGCTATTTCTCGTGAGTTAGGCCTGGGCGGGGGCAGGGAGATAAGCTGCGGCAGCATGAAATTTACCACTGCGGTTTCTTAGTCAGGAACAGTGCAAGGCACATTCAGAAACAGCCAGGGCACCTGGTCAGGTGTGGCAGTTTTGTGACATGTGAAGCACAGGCAGCTGGCAGAGATGCAGGAATCAGGGAGGGCCCAGCAGGGGCCAAAGCAGTTTGTCTGGCCAAGTAGCTGGCCGGGAGAAGGCGGCATGATGGTGGCCGTCAACAGGCGGGCTAGCGGCATAAGGGGCCACAGGCTGGCCAGCTTGTATGTCGAAGCCAGACAGAGGAACAAGGGAGCAAAGTGCCAGCAAGCGAGGAGGGGGCTGGCTGCAGGGCGCCTGCGCAGCAGCATCAAGTTCAGTGTGAATCAAATACTTGAACTGGCAGGTTGGGAACCGGGGCAGTCGGGGTGTGTCCCCCCCCCCCATCCCGGGTAAGGAAACTGGACTCCCGCAGGAGAGAGCGCGGCGGTGCCAAGTAGTGGGAATCCCACCCACCCCTTATTGAATGTATAATTTCTACTTTATGCCAGTGAATGAGCTAACCAAGGATGTGTTCTCAGTAGCAGAGGCCATGGGCATATGGGCCCACAGGATGGCCAACAGGAATATCCAATTATGCTACAGGAGTGTGAGGGGAGTGCAGGTGGTAAACAAGCAGCGTGCATCACCCCGCCAGTAGGCAAACTGCTTAGAATGCTAGCGTTGGTGCCACAGTGTCACGTTCAGGACAAAGTCCATTCAAGAGGACAGTAGGATACGGAAAAAGTATGCAACTCTGGAAAAGGCACCAGTTTCAATCTACGGGGAAGGTAAGCCCCTCCCCTCGCAAAAACAGCAGAGTACAGGCGAGCAACACGTGACGGCAGCAGCCATGTTGGTAGCTGGACACATCCAGCTGCCCAGGGACAATTGTCAGGTCATAATATGGTGCTCGATCGCTCGGGACTGAGGCTGCAATATCAGCAGCTAGCACGGGATGCTAGGTAGAGGATTACAGCATTCGGGCGGAGTGCAATATTTACATAGCAGGCGACAGGTCCGCACCAAAGGTCCTGTGGCATGATTGCAAGGGGCTTTAGCGGTAGCGGTACAGGCAGAAAAAGGAGGTTATTGCTATACCTAGGGGAGGCGACCTTAGGAGAGTCCCTGGACCTAATCGGTTATAAGGGGGGACCAGGATCGTGGGAAAAGAGTAAGGGCATGCTGCAAAATGGTTTATGGTGCACCATGACTCCAGGTTGCCTCGGCAGGGAGCCTGGAGAGGAGCGGGCTGAGAGGGAGCCCCGAAAAAAATAGGGGGAGCAGCCGTAAAATGAAGTGCAGCGCTGCCAGGAATGCAAAGGGGCACAAAGACATCAGCAATAAAACATAGGGCAGGTACAGGGGGGTCAGGAGGCATTTGTCAGACATTGGCACTGACATGTAAAATAACCCGAGGCAGGAGGTGCAAGAAGGCAGAGGGGTAGGGCGGGTTGCAGGGTGGGGGCTTCGGTGCTCAGGCATGTCTGAGTACCTCGTGTGGAGGGAGAAAGCAGTGCGCAAGGCATGGTGAAGGGGGGAGCCAGCTGAGGTATGCAGATTCACCCTCGGTGAATGGACGCACGCCCGGCTCCGGCCGTGGACTGTTGGGCCCGTGGGCTGCGCGCCAGGCGAGCGTGATATGCACCGCAGGGGCTGGTTCCCAAGGGGGGCGTTGCCTCGGTGCCTACTGGGTAGGCAGGGCACGCCCCAGGAAAAATGGAATGAGTGGGTAACACATTCCACCTTGCCCACCACTTTTCTGTCCATGCCCTGCAACCTTGTAAGGTGGTATATTATACAAAAACCTAGAGCGATCCGGCACCGGATTGACTAATTAGGAATAATACTGAAATTAGAGAAGAAAAAACCAAAATTGGACAATAGGTTACCCTTAATCAGACAGGGAGAGAAGGGGCAAAAATGGCCCTTTAGGTGTTGTGTATAAAAATATACGTATAGATGTTAATTTTGTCCTCGTTGGTGGTGCACCCAGAGCCAGAAAGTATGCAAACTTTTGAAAATGGGGAGACGAAAGAAGGCTCTTGTGTGGGCGCACTCTTGTAGAAGAAATAAATTTGATATGATAATTGAGATGAAATATTTAAAACATAACTTTTATTAGTTTTTTTACAATATAAGGTTCTTCCCTGAGATCTATCCTTCAAAATGCAACATAGAAAGCATCTTGATAAATAAAATGTTCTGGTCTCTTATTGGTAAAGAGTGTGTGGAAGGGTTGTAGACATCAGTGGGTCATACCCCCGTTCCCCTTGACCTGTGCAGACTTGCTGCATTAATGGAACCACGGGGTGGTCAAGACACAAAGATATATAGGACTATGCTCTTTGGCTTATATGAGATTAGAGTAATGATCAGAAGTCACTCCTCTAAATATGAAAATGATGATACAGAAAGATTTGCATGCATCTATCTGGATGCGAGACAGTGATAATGGTAGAGAGAAGTATTTAAAATCACGAAAATGGTGCCAGTGACCAATAGGTCTAAAAGTTACTGGATAGAAGAAAGTGGTGATACTGCTGTTGGTGTTGCTGCCACATAAATGAGGAAAATCCTGCTCTACAACACCAGGTATTCACAGGTGGTCTCCCTTCCTGGTACTGACCTGGCCCAACGCTGTTTAGCTTCCAAGATCAGACGAGATCGGGCGCTGGCAGCGTGGTATGGTAGTAGAGAGTTTAGTGTGAACCCCAATGAGAGTGCACCTATTTAAGAATGTTGAAGATTTAGGACCGACAGAAAAGTAATAGAGACAGGATCGTGGAAATGTGTGGATCTGCTTTTCACGTTAGATCCGATTCCAAAATTCCCACTCACGTGGTGCAATGTACCGGGAATCGTGAATGAGAGTCCACGAAAATTGGTGATCTATAGAAGATGAGGTTATAAGAATTGGCACTGTTAATTACAGTCAAAGAAATCCCTGACTGCTGGTATGTTATGATTTGTCCAAGCAGACAGTAAATGATAAGGAATATTAGATGAACCAGGTGAATATGTAGTCACTGTAGAGATACAGTTTTTTTCAAATTAAGGAGGAGGTCCCAAAACTGCACAGACATATATCTGTTAACAAAAGGCATTAACTAATGAGTCATAGGATGTTTGCCTCTTGACCTCAGATAGGATGTTAGATGCTTAACACATATGGTAGATACATGCTATTTATATTCATACATCAATTACTAAATAGGCAGAAATAGGGAGAAATAAGAGCCAAAAACACTCTTAAAAATAACAAGTATATATTAATTATATGCATAAATTGGTGAAACTTTGGATATAATTAAAGCAGCTCTGCTGAGATTTGCAGTGGTAATTGCTATCCGTGGCACGGAACCCGGAAGTGAACAAGCCTTAGGGCGAAACGCGTCTTCCGCATCCAGGAATAGGGGTCTCGTCGACACAACCGCATCTTGGCATTTAGCCAATTCTACCTCCTTGCTCCTTTTGGCTTTCTCATATCTCTGGTGAAACCGTAAGCCCCACTATCCAGTGGCTGCATGCCACGGATAGCAATTACCACTGCAAATCTCAGCAGAGCTGCTTTAATTATCTTGCATTTAGTGTGTATTATAGTGGTAAATTATGAGGGGTCTGTATTATCATATACCTAACATTTAGCACCCTGTTGGAAGTTAAGCAGTTAATATCCAAAGTTTCACCAATTTATGCATATAATTAATATATACTTGTTATTTTTAAGAGTGTTTTTGGCTCTTATTTCTCCCTATTTCTGCCTATTTAGTAATTGATGTATGAATATAAATAGCATGTATCTACCATATGTGTTAAGCATCTAACATCCTATCTGAGGTCAAGAGGCAAACATCCTATGACTCATTAGTTAATGCCTTTTGTTAACAGATATATGTCTGTGCAGTTTTGGGACCTCCTCCTTAATTTGAAAAAAACTGTATCTCTACAGTGACTACATATTCACCTGGTTCATCTAATATTCCTTATCATTTACTGTCTGCTTGGACAAATCATAACATACCAGCAGTCAGGGATTTCTTTGACTGTAATTAACAGTGCCAATTCTTATAACCTCATCTTCTATAGATCACCAATTTTCGTGGACTCTCATTCACGATTCCCGGTACATTGCACCACGTGAGTGGGAATTTTGGAATCGGGTCTAACGTGAAAAGCAGATCCACACATTTCCACGATCCTGTCTCTATTACTTTTCTGTCGGTCCTAAATCTTCAACATTCTTAAATAGGTGCACTCTCATTGGGGTTCACACTAAACTCTCTACTACCATACCACGCTGCCAGCGCCCGATCTCGTCTGATCTTGGAAGCTAAACAGCGTTGGGCCAGGTCAGTACCAGGAAGGGAGACCACCTGTGAATACCTGGTGTTGTAGAGCAGGATTTTCCTCATTTATGTGGCAGCAACACCAACAGCAGTATCACCACTTTCTTCTATCCAGTAACTTTTAGACCTATTGGTCACTGGCACCATTTTCGTGATTTTAAATACTTCTCTCTACCATTATCACTGTCTCGCATCCAGATAGATGCATGCAAATCTTTCTGTATCATCATTTTCATATTTAGAGGAGTGACTTCTGATCATTACTCTAATCTCATATAAGCCAAAGAGCATAGTCCTATATATCTTTGTGTCTTGACCACCCCGTGGTTCCATTAATGCAGCAAGTCTGCACTGGTCAAGGGGAACGGGGGTATGACCCACTGATGTCTACAACCCTTCCACACACTCTTTACCAATAAGAGACCAGAACATTTTATTTATCAAGATGCTTTCTATGTTGCATTTTGAAGGATAGATCTCAGGGAAGAACCTTATATTGTAAAAAAAACTAATAAAAGTTATGTTTTAAATATTTCATCTCAATTATCATATCAAATTTATTTCTTCTACAAGAGTGCGCCCACACAAGAGCCTTCTTTCGTCTCCCCATTTTCAAAAGGTGGTATATTAATAAACTGTGGCCAGTGATTTTACCCAAAGCTTTGCCTACGTGTCTAAGTTATTTTAGATTAGAGTGCCGGTGCTTAGGGATGCCGGTAGGTCGACCTCTCCCCCTTAGAAGAGCATAGGTGCCGCAAAGATGGCGCCGGAGCGCCTTAAGGGGGAGGGTCGTCAGGCGGCCCGTGGGCCGGCAGCATGGCGAAAGGGGGGGGTGAGGTATTCGCATCCCTCCCTTCACACACCGACCAGCAGACCAGCCAGTAAAGGCAGCGGGGGCGGAGCAGCTGGGGGGGAGCATAAAGGGAAAGAGCAGGGGGGTAGGCAGCCTTTGTCCTGGAGAGTGCAGTGGTGAAAATAACCCCCTCCCACCCACCCCAGGAATCCTCATGAAATCTTTGTTTAAAAAAAAATAATAATAATAAAAAACCAATAACATTCAAGTGGAAAAAATAGAGAAATAAATGAAACGAAAATATTTGGGTCAAAACTGGTTATTTTGAATGCATGTTTAAGATGATGATATTTTCCTTCTTTTCTCTACAGTGTTATTGTATTATTTGAACCATTGGTATATGGTCTCATGTTTGTCACAGTTGGCGGGCAGCGGGAGAAAGCGGTGCGTAAGGCATGGTGAAGGGGGAAGCCAGCTGAGGTATGCAGATACACCTTCGGTGAATGGACGCACGCCCGGCTCCAGCCGTGGACGGTTGGGCCCGTGGGCTGCGCGCCAGGCGAGCGTGATATGCACCGCAGGGGCTGGTTCCCAAGGGGGGGCGTTGCCGCGGTGCCTACTGGGTAGGCAGGGCACGCCCCAGGTAAAATGGAATGAGTGGGTAACACATTCCACCTTGCCCACCACTTTTCTGTCCATGCCCTGCAACCTTGTAAGGTGGTATATTAATAAACTGTGGCCAGTGATTTTACCCAAAGCTTTGCCTACGTGTCTAAGTTATTTTAGATTAGAGTGCCGGTGCTTAGGGATGCCGGTAGGTCGACCTCTCCCCCTTACAGCCAGCCACACGAGGAGTGGTGGCTCAGGTTAGTGCAGCTGCTGCAGATAAACAAAGGGGGGAGATTTTCCTTTTACTGTGTGCTGGGAGGGGGGTCCTATTACTGTGTGCTGGGGAGGGGGGTCCTATTTTACTGTGTGCTGGGAGGGGGAGGGGGGTCCTATTACTGTGTGCTGGGAGGGGGAGGGGGGTCCTATTACTGTGTGCTATGGAGGGTGAGGAGGTCCTATTACTGTGCTGGGGAGGGGGGGGGAGTCCTATTACTGTGTGCTGGGGAGGGGGGGGAGTCCTTTTACTGTGTGCTGTGGTGGGTGAGGAAGTCCTATTACTGTGTGCTGGGGAGGGGGGGGGAGGAGGTCCAATTACTCTGTGCTGTGGAGGGTGAGGAAGTCCTATTTCTCTGACGTCCTAGTGGATGCTGGGAACTCCGTAAGGACCATGGGGAATAGACGGGCTTCGCAGGAGACTGGGCACTCTAAAAGAAAGATTAGGTACTATCTGGTGTGCACTGGCTCCTCCCTCTATGCCCCTCCTCCAGACCTCAGTTAGAATCTGTGCCCGGCCAGAGCTGGGTGCTCCTAGTGGGCTCTCCTGAGCTTGCTAGAAAAGAAAGTATTTGTTAGGTTTTTTATTTTCAGTGAGATCTGCTGGCAACAGACTCACTGCTACGTGGGACTGAGGGGAGAGAAGCAAACCTACCTGCTTGCAGCTAGCTTGTGCTTCTTAGGCTACTGGACACCATTAGCTCCAGAGGGTTCGAACACAGGTCCTGACCTCGATCGTCCGTTCCCGGAGCCGCGCCGCCGTCCCCCTTGCAGAGCCAGAAGACAGAAGAGAACGACGAAAACGGCGGCTGAAGACTCCTGTCTTCATTAAGGTAGCCCACAGCACCGCAGCTGTGCGCCATTGCTCCCACAGCACACCACACACTCTGGTCACTGTAGGGTGCAGGGCGCTGGGGGGGACGCCCTGGGCAGCAATTATAATACCTTTTGGCACAAATTATACACATAATACAGCCTGGCACTGTATATGTGTAAAAACCCCCGCCATTAAGTCACACAAAACGCGGGACAGAAGCCCGCCGCTGAGGGGGCGGGGCCTTCTTCCTCAGCACACCAGCGCCATTTTCCCTTCACAGCTCCGCTGGAAGCAGCTCCCTAGGCTCTCCCCTGCAGTATCTGGGTACAAGAAGGGTAAAAAAGAGAGGGGGGGCACATAAATTTAGGCGCAAATAAGATAAGTAAGCAGCTATTGGGAAAAATCACTTATTATAGTGTAAATCCCTGTGTTATATAGCGCTGTGGTGTGTGCTGGCATACTCTCTCTGTCTCCCCAAAGGACTTTGTGGGGTCCTGTCCTCAGTCAGAGCATTCCCTGTGTGTGTGCGGTGTGTCGGTACGGCTGTGTCGACATGTTTGATGAGGAGGGTTACGTGGAGGCGGAGCAGGGGCAGATTAGTGTGGTGTCACCCCCGACGGGGCCGACACCTGATTTGATGGATATGTGGAAGGTCTTAACCGACAGTGTCAACTCCTTACATAAAAGGTTCGATGACGCAGCAGCCTTGGGACAGCCGGGGTCTCAGCCCGCGCCTGCCCAGGCGACTCAGAGGCCGTCAGGGGCTCATAAACGCCCTCTGGCTCAGATGGTAGACACAGATGTCGACACGGAGTCTGACTCCAGTGTAGATGAGGATGAGACAAATGTACAGTCTACAAAAGCCATCCGATGCATGATTACTGCAATGAAAGATGTATTGCACATTTCTGACGTTAACCCGGTTACCACCAAGAGGGGTATTATGTTTGGGGAGAAAAAGCAGCCAGTGACTTTTCCCCCATCTGATGAGTTAAATGAATTGTGTGAAGAAGCGTGGAGTTCCCCTGATAAGAAACTAGTGATTTCTAAGAGGTTACTGATGGCGTACCCTTTCCCGCCAACGGATAGGTTGCGTTGGGAAACATCCCCTAGGGTGGACAAGGCGCTCACACGCTTATCTAAAAGGGTGGCACTGCCGTCTCAGGATACGGCCGCCCTAAAGGAGCCTGCGGATAGAAAGCAGGAAGCTATCCTGAAGTCTGGGTATACACACTCTGGTACTCTACTGAGACCTGCTATTGCTTCAGCCTGGATGTGTAGTGCTGCAGCAGCATGGACTGATACCCTGTCAGAAAACATTGATTCCCTCGACAGGGATGCTATTTTGCTAACCCTTGAACATATAAAAGACGTCGTCTTATATATGCGGGATGCCCAGAGGGACATTTGCCTGCTGGCATCTAGAATTAATGCAATGTCCATTTCTGCCAGGAGAGTATTATGGACTCGGCAGTGGACAGGTGATGCTGATTCTAAAAAACACATGGAGGTTTTGCCTTATAAGGGTGAGGAATTGTTTGGGGACGGTCTCTCGGACCTCGTATCCACAGCTACAGCTGGGAAGTCGACTTTTTTACCTCAGGTTCCCTCACAGCCTAAGAAAGCACCGTATTATCAAATGCAGTCCTTTCGGCCTCAGAAAGGCAAGCGGGTCAGAGGCGCATCCTTTCTGGCCAGAGGCAGGGGTAGAGGAAAGAAGCTGCACCAGGCAGCCAGTTCCCAGGAACAAAAATCCTCCCCTGCTTCCACTGAGTCCACCGCATGACGTTGGGGCTCCACAGGCGGAGCCAGGTGCGGTGGGGGCGCGTCTCCGAAACTTCAGCAACCAGTGGGTTCGCTCACAAGTGGATCTCTGGGCTGTACAAATTGTATCTCAGGGATACAAGCTGGAGTTCGAGGTGACTCCCCCTCGCCGTTACCTCAAATCAGCCTTGCCAGCTGCTCCCAGGGAAAGGGAGGTAGTACTGGCGGCAATTCACAAGCTGTACCTCCAGCAGGTGA
This sequence comes from Pseudophryne corroboree, assembly GCF_028390025.1. NCBI lineage: Eukaryota > Metazoa > Chordata > Amphibia > Anura > Myobatrachidae > Pseudophryne > Pseudophryne corroboree. The sequence continues at coordinate 364,729,710 of NC_086450.1, read as the reverse complement.
TAATCAAGGTCCCCCTCCTTCAACAGGGAAGGGGTTACTATTCCACAATGTTTGTGGTACCGAAACCGGACGGTTCGGTGAGACCCATTCTGAATTTAAAATCCTTCAACACTTATATAAAGAAGTTCAAGTTCAAAAAGGAATCGCTCAGGGCGGTTATTGCAAGCCTGGAAGAGGGGGATTTTATGGTGTCGCTGGACATCAAGGATGCTTACTTGCATGTCCCCATTTACCCACCTCACCAGGAGTACCTCAGGTTTGTGGTACAGGACTGTCATTACCAATTCCAGACGTTGCCGTTTGGTCTCTCCACGGCTCCGAGAATATTTACCAAGGTAATGGCCGAAATGATGATACTCCTTCGAAGGAATGGAGTTATAATTATCCCGTACTTGGACGATCTCCTCATAAAGGCGAGGTACAAAGAGCAGTTGTTGGTCAGCGTAGCACTCTCTCAGGAAGTGTTGCAACAGCACGGCTGGATTCTAAATATCCCAAAGTCGCAGCTGATTCCTACGACGCGTCTGCTTTTCCTGGGAATGATTCTGGACACAGAACAGAATAAGGTGTTTCTCCCGGAGGAGAAGGCCCAGGAATTGTCATCTCTGGTCAGGGACCTCCTGAAACTGCACGCGAGTCCTGGGAAAGATGGTGGCTTCTTACGAAGCAATTCCCTTCGGCAGGTTCCATGCAAGGATGTTTCAGTGGGATCTGTTGGACAAATGGTCCGGATCGCATCTTCAGATGCATCGGTTGATCACCCTGTCCCCAAGGGCCAGGGTGTCTCTGCTGTGGTGGCTGCAGAGAGCTCATCTTCTCGAGGGACGCAGGTTCGGCATACAGGACTGGGTCCTGGTGACCACGGATGCAAGCCTTCCGAGGATGGGGGGCAGTCACTCAGAGAAGAAACTTCCAAGGACAGTGGTCAAGTCTGGAGACTTCTCTACACATAAATATACTGGAACTAAGGGCCATCTACAACGCCCTGAGTCAAGCAGAGCCCCTGCTTCAAAACCAACCAGTACTGATTCAGTCAGACAACATCACGGTGGTCGCCCATGTAAACCGCCAGGGCGGCACAAGAAGCAGGATGGCAATGACAGAAGCCACAAGGGTTCTTCGATGGGCTCTACAAAAAGCTAAAAAAAATATTGCGCCAGGTCACGGGACCCTCAGGCGATAGCTGTGGACGCACTAGTGACACCATGGGTGTACCAGTCGGTTTATGTGTTCCCTCCTCTACCTATCCAAGGTACTGAGGATAGTAAGAAAGAGAGGAGTAAGAACTATACTCATCGTTCCGGATTGGCCAAGAAGAACTTGGTACCCAGAACTACAAGAAATTATCTCAGAGGACCCATGGCCTCTGCCTCTCAGACAGGACCTGTTACAGCAGGGGCCCTGTCTGTTCCAAGACTTACCGCGGCTGCGTTTGACGGCATGGCGGTTGAACGCCGGATCCTAACGGAAAAGGGCATTCCGGATGAAGTGATTCCTGCGCTGATTAAAGCTAGGAAGGATGTGACAGCAAAGCATTATCACTGCATATGGCGGAAATATGTAGCTTGGTGTGAGGCCAGGAAGGCTCCAACAGAGGAATTCCAGCTGGGTCGATTTCTGCACTTCCTACAGTCAGGGGTGACTATGGGCCTAAAATTGGGGTCCATAAAGGTCCAGATTTCGGCCCTATCTATTTTCTTTCAAAAAGAACTGGCTTCACTGCCTGAAGTTCAGGCGTTTGTTAAGGGAGTGCTGCATATTCAGCCCCCTTTTGTGCCTCCAGTGGCACCTTGGGATCTTAACGTTGTGTTGGATTTCCTGAAATCACACTGGTTTGAGCCACTTAAGACCGTGGAGCTACAGTATCTCACGTGGAAGGTGGTCATGCTGTTGGCCTTAGCTTCAGCTAGGCGTGTGTCAGAATTGGCGGCTTTGTCATGTAAAAGCCCATATCTGATCTTCCATATGGACAGGGCAGAATTGAGGACTCGTCTCCAATTTTTTCCTAAGATGGTATCAGCGTTTCATTTGAACCAACCTATTGTGGTGCCTGCGGCTACTCGGGACTTGGAGGACTCCAAGTTACTTGATGTAGTCAGGGCTTTGAAAATCTATGTAGCCAGGACGGCTGGAGTCAGGAAAACTGACTCGCTGTTTATCCTGCATGCACCCAACAAACTGGGTGCTCCGGCTTCAAAACAAACTATTGCGCGCTGGATCTGTAACACGATTCAGCAAGCTCATTCTGCGGCAGGATTGCCGCATCCTAAATCAGTAAAAGCCCATTCCACAAGGAAGGTGGGCTCTTCTTGGGCGGCTGCCCGAGGGGTCTCGGCTTTACAGCTTTGCCGAGCTGCTACTTGGTCGGGTTCAAACACATTTGCTAAGTTCTACAAGTTTGATACCCTGGCTGAGGAGGACCTTGCCTTTGCTCATTCGGTGCTGCAGAGTCATCCGCACTCTCCCGCCCGTTTGGGAGCTTTGGTATAATCCCCATGGTCCTTACGGAGTTCCCAGCATCCACTAGGACGTCAGAGAAAATAAGAATTTACTCACCGGTAATTCTATTTCTCGTAGTCCGTAGTGGATGCTGGGCGCCCGTCCCAAGTGCGGACTTCTTCTGCAATACATGTATATAGTTATTGCTTAACTAAAGGGTTATTGTTATGAGCCATCTGTTCACTGAGGCTCAGTTGTTGTTCATACTGTTAACTGGGTATGGTTATCACAAGTTGTACAGTGTGATTGGTGTGGCTGGTATGAGTCTTACCCTGGATTCCAAATCCTTTCCTTGTTGTGTCAGCTCTTCCGGGCACAGTTTCCTTAACTGAGGTCTGGAGGAGGGGCATAGAGGGAGGAGCCAGTGCACACCAGATAGTACCTAATCTTTCTTTCAGAGTGCCCAGTCTCCTGCGGAGCCCGTCTATTCCCCATGGTCCTTACGGAGTTCCCAGCATCCACTACGGACTACGAGAAATAGAATTACCGGTGAGTAAATTCTTATTTACTGTGTGCTGGGGAGGGGGGGGGGGTCCTATTACTGTGTGCTGTGGAGGGTGAGGAAGTCCTATTACTGTGTGCTGGGGGGTGGAGGAGGTCCTATTACTGTGTGCTGTGGAGGGTGAGGAAGTCCTATTACTGTGTGCTGGGGGGGTCCTATTACTGTGTGCTGGGAAGGGGGAGGGGCGTCCTATTAATGTATGCTTGGGGAGGGGGGTCATTAATCTGTACTTGTGGAGGGGGGTCCTATTACTCTGCGCTTGGGGAGGTGTCCAATTAATCTGTGCTTGGGGGGGATCCTATTAATGTGGGAGGGGGAGGGGTACCCTATTCTGTGCTTGGGGAGGGGGGTCATACTAATGTGTGCTGGGGGAGGGGGGGTGTCCTATTAATGTGTGCTTGGGCTGAGGGTTCATATTAATGTGTGCGGGGAGGCGGATGCAGGGTAGCGGCGATGTAGTATGTGGGGAGTGTGGTTCAGGGTAGCAGCTGCAGTGTAGTATGCGTGGAAGGGGGGCAGGGATAGTACCAGGGCCGGCACTACCCGCTCAGCAAGGTCTGCAATGCAGGGAAGCGCCGTGCTGGATAACGGCTAGCAACTATGTCAGCGTCTTGTAATGAGTCAAATTAACTCATTACAAGCCACCAGTGCTGTGTGCGCCACCGAAGGAGAAGAGGAGCAGCGTCAGGGGAGGACCTGGAGGAAAAGGAGGGAGGGGGACTGGAGCCACAGCAGTGCTAAGTAATTGGTAGCGGTGCCGCTGCAGCAGTCCCTCTCCTTCCGCATTGGCTGGCGCTGCTGTGAATGCTAGGATGCGCTTCCCTCATCCCAGCATTCACAGCAGCTGCGGCGGCCAGCCAATGCGGAAGGAGAGGGGGCTGCTGCAGCGGCGCCACTACCAATTACACTGCACTGTTGCAGCTCCCTCCTACCCCTCCCTCCTCCTCCTTCTCCCATGCCCGGGATCTGCCAGCACCGAGGAGCCTGACTGCCTGAGCCAGCGCGGAGAGATGGTAAGTATCATCTATTCTGTCTATCTCTCTATCTATCTATCTATCTATCTATCTATCTATCTATCTATCTATTCTGTCTGCCGTAATGTGTAAAAAGGGGACGCTGTCTGCCATAATGTGTAAAAAGGGGGACTCTGTCTGCCATAATGTGTAAAAAGGTACTGTCGCACAAAGTTGCATCCAGGCATTGCCCCTGGACGCACCTGTGTGGTTTGTGGGTCCACCTGAAAATGATGGAAAGAATGAAAAACAAATCTGACTTATTCTCACTTTGGGACCTCTACTTTAGCTGTTAACATTCGGTTGAACTCGATATTGAGAGTTGGGTACATCATGATGTGTTTGCATTGGTGCAGGTGTGCGCAGAAATCTGCTTATCATGTGCAATTGGAAAGTGCAGTATACATCCAGTTACTAGTATGGTGATAGCGCCTCTGCCACCTCAAGGGATCAGAGCATTTGTGCAAATACTAGCGCTCAGTTTGGCCATAAATGACCTTTATTAACTCAGCAATTAATTTTATTGTATAAGTAACACTGTGTAATGTGACTGATGGACACTATATTGTGCGTTGTAATGTGAATTGGTACTATTCTGTGGTCATGCCCCTTCCCCATTAAGCCACGCCCCTACATTTTTGGTGCGCGCCTTAGGCGCGCATCTGTCCCTTTTACATGTGTGAGGAAGGGTGCAAATTAATTTTTTGCAGGAGGGCGCCGAACACCCTAGCACCGCCCCTGAGCATACCCCTACATCACACAGGGCAAACCCTGTAAAAATTATTTGGATAATAATATAAGTATATAACCCTTTTATGTGGAGTAAATAATATACAGCACAGGACTCCACCACTGGATTGATGCAGCACAAGACAGCACCACTGGACTGGACTGGACTGGACTTATACAGCAGCACTGGATTTATGGCAGCACAAGACTGCACCATTGGACTGGACTGGACTTATACATCAGCACTGGACTTATGGCAGCACAAGACACCACCACTGGACTGATGCAGCACAAGACAGCACCACTGGAATGATACAAAAGAGCAGGTTGCCACCCCACGCCCCATGCCACTTTCCCGCACAGACACTAAGGAGACAGTCCTCTCGCTACACTCTCCAGGACTGGAGTGAAAATGGTGGCGCCATGTGGCTCCTTATATGGTATCCAAAACCCACAAACTAAGGACTACATGACTGTGACAGCCCACTGGGTAGCTGTATTGCCTCCCGCAGCAACAACAGCAGCGGCACCAGTATAAGCATCTCGCAAACGCCAACGTATTCCTAGGCAGGCTACGCTGTGTATCACTGGTTTCCATAAGAGGCACGCCGCTGACAACCTCTTACTGAAACTGAGGGACCTCATCGCTCAATGGCTTACCCCACTTTGACTCTCCTGGGGATTTTTGATATCGGCCAACGCCACCAAAATTGTGCATGCATTACATCTGGGCAAATTCCAGCACGTCCCATGTTTTGCACATACAATTAATTTGGTGGTGCAGAATTATTTTTAAAATGACAGGGGCGTGCAGGAGATGCTGTCAGTGGCCCAAAAAATTGTAGGCCACTTTCGACATTCTGCCACTGCGTGCCGAAGACTGGAGCGCCAGCAAACACTCCTGAACCTGCCCTGCCATCACCTAAAGCAAAAGATTGCAACGAGGTGGAATTCAACACTCTATATGCTTCAGAGGATGGAGGAGCAGCAAAAGGCATTTAAGCCTATACATCCACTTACCATATAGGCAAAGGAGGGGGAATGCACCTAACTCAAGCACAGTGGAGAATGATTTCCACATTGTGCAAGGTTCTCCAACCCTTCAAACTTGCCACACGTGAAGTCAGTTCAGATACTGCCAGCTTGAGACAGGTCATTCCCCTCATCAGGCTTTTGCAGAAGCAGCTGGAGAAATTGAAGGAGGAGTTAAAAGGAAGCGATTCCTGCTAAGTATGTGGTACGTGTGGATGGAGCCCTTCATTCACTTTGCCAGGATTCAAGGGTGGTCAATCTGTTGAAATCAGAGCACTACGTTTGGATCACTGTGCTCGAGCCTAGGTTTAAAGCCTACGTTGTATCTCTGTTTTCAGCAGACACAAGTCTGCAGAGGTTCGAAGAAACCTGCTGGTGAGAAAATTGTCAACTCAAGTGGAATGTTATCCATCAACAACTCCTCGTTCATTTTCTTCCGCAACTGGGGCTGCGAGGGCAAGAATAACATTTACAAGCCCACCCACTGGCGGTGATGCAGGGCAGTCAGGAGCAAGTGTTGACATCAGGTCCGGACTGAAGGACCTATCAACAATTACTGACATGTCTAAAGTCACTGCATATGATTCTGTCACCATTGAAAGAATGGTGGACTATTATATGGGTAGCAGGAAAAAGAGGCAATTTGGAGGCACTTGCGAAAAACTGGCTTTATTTTAACTAAGTTGCCCCCCCCCCTCCAGTGTATACTCTGAAAGAGTGTTTAGTGCAGCCGGTAACCCTGTCAGCGATCGGCGTAGGAAGTTACTTCCACAAAATGTGTAGGAAAAGATGATGTTTGTCAAAAGGAATTATAAATTTCTCCAGGAAGACATTTAACAGCAATTGGCTCCAGAAAGTACACAGGGACATGTGATGGTGGATTCCAGTGGGGACAAATTAATACTTTGTGAGGAGGATGTACACACAAAAAGGGGTGAGGAGTCGGAGGATGAGGTGGACATCTTGCCTCTGTAGAGCCAGTTTGTGCAAGGAGAGATTGATTGCTTCTTTTTTGGTGGGGGCCCAAACCAACCAGTCATTTCAGCCACAGTCATGTGGCAGACCCTATCGCTGATATGATGGGTTTGTTAAAGTGTGCATGTCCTGTTTATACAACATAAGGGTGGGTGGGAGGGCCAAAGGACAATTCCATCTTGCACCTCTTTTTTTTCTTTGCATTATGTGCTGTTTGGGGACTAGTTTTTTAAAACTGCCCTCCTGTCTGCCAGTGCAGCGCCACTCTTAGATGAGCCAGGTGTTTGTGCCGCACACTTGTGTCGCTTTGCTTAGTTATCCAGTGACCTCGGTGCACCTCTTTATTTTCTTTGCATTATGTGCTCTTTGGGGCCTAATTTTTAAAACTGCCATCCTGTTTGCCACTGCAGTGCCACTCCTAGATGGGCCAGGTGTTTGTGCCACCCACTTGTGTCGCTTAGCTTAGTCATCCGGCTACCTCGGTGCAACCTTTTGGCCTAAAAACAATATTGTGAGGTGTTCAGAATAGACTGGAAATGAGTGGAAATTATTTTTATTGAGGTTAGTAATATCGTAGGATCAAAATTACCCCAAAATTCTGTGATTTTAGCTGTTTTTAAGTTTTTTTCAAAAATCATCCAGATCCGAAACCAAAACCAAAACCCGAAAGGGTGGTTTTGGCAAAACCAAACCAGATCCAAAACATGAGCGGGGAACCAGATCCAAAACCAAAACACAAAACCCGAAAAGTGTCTGCCGCACATCTCAAGTCTTGCCTAGGACACCAGATTGGTCAGGTCTTATTGTATGTGTGCTAACTTTGGTGCAGAATTTGCAACCATGGGGGTTATTCAGAGTTGATCGCAGCAGCAATTTTTTTAGCAGTTCGGCAAAACCATGGCCCTCATTCCGAGTTGTTCGCTCGCTAGCTGCTTTTAGCAGCATTGCACACGCTAAGTCGCCGCCCTCTGGGAGTGTATCTTAGCATAGCAGAATTGCGAACGAAAGATTAGCAGATTTGCGAATAGAAAATTCTTAGCAGTTTCTGAGTAGCTCGAGACTTACTCCTACACTGCGATCAGTTCAGTCAGTTTCGTTCCTGGTTTGACGTCACAAACACACCCAGCGTTCGCCAAGACACTCCCCCCGTTTCTTCAGACACTCCCGCGTTTTTCCCAGAAACGCCAGCGTTTTTTCGCACACTCCCATAAAACGGGCAGTTTCCGCCCAGAAACACCCACTTCCTGTCAATCACACTCCGATCACCAGAACAATGAAAAATCCTCGTTATGCCGTGAGTAAAATACCTAACTTTTTAGTAAAATAACTAAGCGCATGCGCTCTGCGAACCTTGCGCATGCGCAGTAAGTGACTAATCGCAATATAGCGAAACTCGGCAACGAGCGAACAACTCGGAATGAGGGCCCATGTGCACTGCATGTATGGCAGATATAACATTTGCAGAGACAGTTAGGTTTGGGTGGGTTATATTGTTTCTGTGCAGGGTAAATACTGGCTGCTTTATTTCTAAAATGCAATTTAGATTTCAGATTGAACACACCCCACCCAAATCTGACTGTCTATGTACATGTTATATCTGCCCCCACTGCAGTGCACATGGGGGGTCATTCCGAGTTAATCGTAGCTGTGCTAAATTTAGCACAGCTACGATCAGGCACTCAGATATGCGGGGGGACGCCGAGCACACGGCTAGTCCGATCCACATGTCAGTGCCGCCTCCCCCTGCCCCCCCCCCCTGCAGAAATGCAAAAGCATCGCACAGCGGCAATGCTTTTGCATTTGAGGAGTAACTCCCAGCCAGTGCAGCTCTTGCAGCTGGCCGGGAAAACCTCTTAGCTGCCCCTGGTCGCAGCGGCTGCATGTGATGTCACGCAGCCATTGCAGCACGCCCCCCACACGGTCCGGCCAGACTGCGTTGGCTGGACCGCGCCCCCAAAACTGCAGGCAAACGGCGCCGTGCCACTCCCTCCCACCCAGCGACCGCCTCTGCCTGTCAATCAGGCAGAAGCGATCGCTAGGGGACGACAGCCTTCGGCTGTCTGGCATGCGCTGGCACACTGCGGCGCATGCAAAGTTCCGACTCGATCGCCGCTCTGCGATAAACTGCAGCAAGCAATCGGGTCAGAATGACCCCCATGGTTTCGCCCAACTGCTAACAAATTTGCTGCTGCGATCAACTCTGAATTACCCCCATGTGTCAACCCTTTGTGTTTTCATTTATGTTATGTAACCATTCACCTTTGCTTCATTCCTGTACAAATATATTCTGAAATAAACAAAATACAAGATAAGACTGCAACCACAAAAATGTATCACAATCTAATAAGGGAAATAGCCTTACATTTCCCTGAGGAATGTCTGTAGTTTCCACAATAAACAATTGCACCAACTGATGCTTTCTTGGGATGTTGACATGTTGTTATATACAGTTGTACTGTAGCTATCCTCATCATTGCTGCAATGCATACGCATGTGACAAGGTGCGACCTGCTGCGACTATTTGCACCTACGACTAGGCAATGTTATAACTATGGGACGCAAGTGTGAATATACACATGTGCCCACGTACGTGCATGCTACCTGCAGCAAACTAGTCACGGGTGTGTCAGGCAGCGACGCTTACCGCTGCGGCAGTGAGTCCTGGGGTCCGTCCGTGTTTGTGCGGCTGCCTGCGGTGACTGGACTGCAGAGGAGTGCGGCGCGGTCGGCAACGGGAGTGGCGGCTTCCTGGAGGCAGGAGGGAGGACCTAGTGGCCGCAGCTTCCCTGAGGTGTCTGCAGTATGGGGGCGGCCATGTTGGAGACCAAAGTGCAGCACCAATAAGCCATCAGTGAGTGACAGCCAATCCTGATTCCCTGCTGCCTATAAGTAGGCCGGGATTTTTGCATTCTGTGCCAGTACTTTGCTGTACAGTAGTTACTCTGTGCCTTACCTCTGTGCTCCCGCAGCACAACGCCCGCCAGCGCTCCCGTGTGCAGTCACAGTCGCCCCCTCGCACACCTGTGCCTTCGGATTCCACAGGAACCCTGTAGTGGTTCGCCGTCTACAGTATTCACAGTTCTTCGTCCACGTCTTCATATCATCCAACATCCAGTTTTCACAGTTCTTCGTCCACGTCTTCATATCATCCAGCATCCACTTTTCACAGTTCTTCGTCCACGTCTTCATATCATCCAGCATCCACTTTTCACAGTTCTTCATCCACGTCTTCATATCACCCAGCATCCAGTTTTCACAGTTCTTCATCCATGTCTTCATATCATCCAGCATCCAGTTTTCACAGTTCTTCATCCATGTCTTTATATCATCCAGCATCCATTTTTCACAGTTCTTCACCCTCGTCTTCATACTATCCACCAACCAGTCTTCACAGTTCTTCAACCTAGCTGCCGCATCATTCTACAACTCGACTTCACAGTTCTTCAGTCTCGTCCTTCTATCAACTTGCGTACATTCTTCACAGTTGTACAACCTGGGCCTCATATCATTCAGTGACTTCATTCCCAGCAGTTTCCCTATCCTGAACTAATTAGCCCCAGCTCCCTACAGACTCATTCCTATCTGTTGTCTTCAATAAATATATGAAAAGGAATTACCTTCGTCCTCCTTGTTTCCAGCACTCAGGGGCATCTGCTCCTTCGGTTGGACTGAGTCCAACGGATCCACAAACACCACCTGTCCTGACAGTAAGCACTGGCCACATGGATCCGACAGGCGACCAGGCTCTGGAGGCGATGCTACAGCCCACATTCTCACACTTGGAGATTCAGGAATCCGCTCAAATCGCAAATTGTGCAATTCATGCAAACCATGTCAGATCGGATAGAGGCTCTTCATGCGGCCACTAGAGCCCCACAGTCCCCGGCTCCGGTAGCTTCTTCCTCTGCAGTAGTTTCTCCGGTGACAGTCTCAACATCTCGACTGCAGCTACCTCCACCTAGCAAGTTCGATGGTTCTCCAAAATCAACCAGTGCGGAATCCAGTTTGAGCTTCAGTCAGCCAATTTCCCATCGGCCCGCACCAAGATCTCATATATTATTTCTCAACTCTCTGGTCAAGCTCTGGAGTGAACGTTGTCTGGAGAGGTCCAAGCAGGAGTTTCCAAGTCCTCTCTTCTGGTTTAGACCTCAGCAAGATCCCTCTTCATTGCCACCTGCTCCAGCAACCGAAGAGCCGATGCAAATCGGTCGCTCTCGGCTTTCGGAAGAAGAGCCCTCTCATCACCGTCAGGGAAACCTCTGTATGTATTGCGGCTCTTAAGACCACTTTGTGAAGTCCTGTAAATTCCGGCCGGAAAACTCCCGCTCCTAGCTTACTCCAGAGAGGTTCAGCTAGGAGTTACCTTAGAATCATGTACAGGAAAGGAGCCAACTTTGCCCATTTATTTGAAAGTTCCATCTTCTTTCCTCTTAATCTCAGCTCTATTAGACTCCGAAACAGCAGGGAACTTTATTTCTTCCACCTTCGTCCAGCAATTTAAGATTCGGACTGTGCCCTTGGAACAGGCAATTGCCATTATGGCTGTGGACGGGAGTCGAATCCCTGAAGGTATCATCATTTCTCAAACTACCTATCTCAGAATGAAAATGGGCGTATTACACTCTGAATACATCACTTTCCTCGTGATTCCCAACGCCTCTCATTGTCACGATCCTGACTGTAGTTCTCGTATTTGGTGACTTACCCCTGCCATCTGTCCTGGATCCTGTGCCTTTTTGCTCACTAAGATAAACAGCTTGTCAGCACCATGAGTTTCCTGAGTCCTGAGCTCTCTGCCTGGAAGCTAATAGTTAACGAGCTCTACCTGTGATTAATCTTCGGTGTGAGTTTGAATTCAGCAATCTGAAGTTTAGGCCTAAAAGCCAGCATCCTCTGTTTGTTTGCAGAAGTTCAGGCTTCAGTGTTCTCTCGGCCTGCTAGGCCTCGCTCCACTTCACAGCCTAGTCTAGAGTACTCACATGACAGTGACTGTTCACCTGACCCAGAGCTGTCCAATCCTGTGCCAGCCTGAGACTCTCTGAATCACCTGACACTGCTCACCAATCACCAAGGACCAGGAAGTATAAGTCTGAAGACTGGAGTTGGAAACACTGCCAGTTCCTCGTGTCACACACAGCTCTGTGTGAGCTTTGAAGCTGAGCTCCCTAAAGGTAACCCTTGTACTTCAGTTCCAGTAAAAACTCTGTTCCTTTGTTACCCAGTTTGGATTACATTTGTGATACCATTGATATCCAGTATTTCCACGAGTCTCAACTTAAAGGCACAGTACAGTATTCCACAGTCTCAACTTAAAGACACAGTTGCAGTGTTTCATCTTAAAGGCACAGTACAGTATTCCACAGTCTCAATTTAAAGACACAGTTGCAGTGTTTCATCTTAAAGGCACAGTACAGTATTCCACAGTCTCAACTTAAAGGCACAGTTGCAGTGTTTCATCTTAAAGGCACAGTCACAGTATTCCACAGTCTCAACTGAAAACCACAGCTGCAGTATTCTACCGTCACAGCCGCAGGGTTCTTCAGCCTCGTACTAGAGTTATAGCCACAGTCATCGTTCTACTTTCAGTTGCGTTTCCAGTTATATCCGGTACCAGCCCGCATTACAGTTGCATCCCAGTCTTACCAGTAACCAGTCCATCTTACTATCTTGCCAGTAACCTTGAGTACATAAGCACCTACTCCTGTGACACTATAGCCAGTACAGTCTCACCTATACATTCATCATCCTGCTATCAAAGTCCCTGGTGATCCAGTGGTCAGGATACGGCTTCCTCTGCCGAGGCCCAGGTTCTATCCCCGGTCAGGGATTGCTCCTTCTTCTCACTGATTCCTACAGACCAGCCTAATATTCACATAGTCCTCCAGTTGCCCGCACAGACTTCACTAACACCGGGTTCACAAAACCACAGTCATGACACTCATGACGTAATTCTTGGACTGCCTTGGTTACAAAAACATAATCCAAAACTTTGTTGGCCAACTATGGAGATTCAATCCTGGGGAGAATCCTGCACAGATACTTGTTTGGCCTCAGTTAAACCACTTAGTTCACTTCATGTCTCTGAAATACCCACAGTTTACCAGTCTTACCGTGACGTCTTCAGTAAACAAGGGGCAGATTCTTTACCACCTCACCATGAATGGGATTGCCCGATTGATTTGATACCAGGCAGAACTCCTCCCAGGGGTCGAATTTACCTATTGTCAATCCCTGAGACTCAGGGTATGGCTGATTACATACAAGAAAATTTGCCCAAAGGGTTTATTAGACCGTCGTCATCTCCTGCAGGGGCCGGATTCTTTTTTGTCAAGAAAAAAGATGGAGGCCTGCTACCATGCATTGACTACCGGGGTCTCAATGAGATCACTATCAAAAACCAGTATCCACTTCCATTGATTCCTGAACTGTTCGATCGAGTGAAGTTGGCCACAGTTTTAACCAAACTTGATCTTCGAGGCGCTTATAATATGATTAGAATCCGAGCAGGGGATGAATGGAAAATGGCTTTTAATACCCGGGATGGGCATTACGAGTACCTTGTGATGCCGTTTGGTCTCTGTAATGCCCCAGCCATTTTCCAGAGTTATGTGAATGAACTTTTTCGGGATCTTCTCTATAACTGCTTAGTGGTTTACTTGGATGATATCCTAATATTCTCCAAAGATCTCGAGTCCCATCATCTCCAAGTTAAGGAAGTTCTAGCTCATTTGAGGAAGAATCGTTTATTCTGTAAATTGGAGAAATGTACCTTCGAGGTAACATCTATTCTATTTTTGGGTTTCATCATTTCCGGATCGGAGCTTTGAATTTATCCTGCCAAAGTTCAAGCAATTCGTGACTGGTCAGCTCCCACGTCTCTCAAAGGGATTCAACGCTTCCTTGGCTTTGCCAACATCTACAGAAAGTTTATTAAGGGTTACTCCACCTTGGTTGCACCCATCACAGCCTTAACGCGAACGCGTAAAGGAGTGGATCCCTCGAATTGGACCCCTGAAGCTACTAAAGCCTTCCTCGGTTTGAAACAAGCCTTCACGTCTGCTCCCATTCTTCATCAACCTGACCTTAATCGTCCATTTCTCGTGGAGGTGGATGCTTCCACAAAGGCAGTTAGGGCTGTCTTATCCCAAGTTTACGAGGACAAGAAGATCCATCCTTGCGGTTATTACTCTCGAAGATTCCTGTCTGCTGAACGAAACTATGCTATCGGGGAACAGGAATTGCTAGCCATTAAGTTAGCATTTGAAGAATGGAGATATCTAGAAGGAGCTCAACATCCCATCACAGTGTACACCGATCATAAAAATTTACTATATCTTCAAACAGCTCAATGTCTCAATCAACGACAAGCGAGATGGGCTCTCTTTTTCACCCGGTTTAACTTCAAACTCACCTATCATCCTGGATCCTTGAATAAGATAGCGGATGCCCTCTCCCGATCCTTCAATTCTTCTGAATCCAATGATCTAAAAGGTGAACAAGCTATTGTAAGTCCAACATCTTTCTTAACGACTCAGATTTCTTCAAGTCCTGTGCCTCCGCCTGGAAAAACATTTGTTGCCCCAAATCTCGAGAAACGGCTATTGACTTGGGCCCATGCTTCATCTTTTATGGGTCACCCTGGGGTCCGCAAGACTCTTGAATTCATTCATTGGCCTTACTGGTGGCCACGCCTTAGAGCTGATGTTTAAGAATTTGTAGCCGCTTGTTCCAAATGCGCCCAACACAAAAACCTCAAGGGCCCACCACCAGGTTTGCTACATCCATTGTCCATATGACTCGTATCTCAATGGATTTTATAACTGACTTACCCCCGTCAAAGGGGCAAAATACCATCTGGGTAGTGGTGGATAGATTTTCAAAAATGGTGCACTTCATTCCTTTAACCGGACTGCCCTCGGCCCCAGTACTTGCCAAACTATTCGTCTCTGAAATCTTCAAGCTGCATGGTCTTCCTTTGGAGATTGTTTAGGTTCGGGGCACGCAATTTGTGGCCAAATTTTGGAAAGCACTTTGTTTTTCCTTAGGCATCACACTGAATCATTCCTCAGCATATCATCCGCAATCGGATGGACAAACAGAACGAGTGAATCAAGACCTGGAGACCTTCCTTTGTTTATTAATTTCATTGTCACAAGATGATTTGTTGGACTATCTTCCGCTGGCAGAATTCGCTCATAATAATCTCTTCCATTCTTCTTCTGAATCCACGCCATTCTATGTCAACTATGGTTTCCATCCACGAGTACTGGAATGTCAACCTCTTCCAACTCAAGAAGTACCAGTGGCTGATTTAGTTCTCAAGCAACTTTCCAAAATTTGGACTCAAGTACACAAGTCCTTAGTTTAAAACTTCCAAACGTTATAAATCCTAGGCTGATAGGAGACGAAAGGCAGTTCCCAGTTACAAGGTTGGGGACAAAGTCTGGATATTGACTCGTAATCTCAAGTTAGAAGTACCCTCCATGAAATTTGTGCCCAGGTACATTGGTCCATTTCCTATAGTAAGAGTGCTTAACCCAGTGTTTTACAAAGTTAAACTGCCGTCCTCCTTCAGAATACCTAATGCCTTTCACATATCACTCCTAAAGCCTTTGATTCTCAACAGATTTCGAACAACTTTGCCCAAATCTCCTAAAATTCACAGTTTACAAGACGAAGAATTCGAGGTTAAAGAAATTCTGGACTCTCATCATCGTTATGGGCGTCTTCAGTATCTCCTCGACTGGAAGGGGTATGGGCCCGAAGAAAGGTCTTGGGTGTTCGCTGAGGATGTCCATGCTCCAAGATTAATCCAAAACTTCCACTCCAAAAATCCTTACAAAGCCCAAAGGTGTTCGGAGGCCACCTTCAAAGTGGGGGGTACTGTCAGGCAGCGGCCCTTTGAAAAAGCTGCATGACCTTCAGCGAAACGCGTTAGGTGCTTTCTCCATCACCAACCACGTATTGCATCATCAGTGCCCAGACCAGACTGGACCTTCACAATTAACTTTTGGTGAATGGACTACATCTTACTCATCTGTGAAACATTCTGCAAGAAAGACCACGCATCCTGGTGAGGACTTAAGACTATGCTACAAATCCTTAATTTAAAGGACTTTTCCAAAGGGACCTTTTCCTCCAGCGGCACAAAAGCGGTAATGTAAGCATTGGGACTGTGCCATCAGCTCCTACAAGTATTAATTTCCACACCAATTGTTGTCCAGTCAATACTAAAAGGAACGGACATTACTGATTGAAAAGATCTGTCGGTGAATGTGCTTATTTTAATAGTGGTTCATTTTTAGTATTTTAATAAATGTGATATATTTTCCTTTCATTCAATCCATCTTTTTATTATTGTCATTCACACACCAACGCTGCTATTTTCTATTGTTACAAATGCTTCTCCGAGCACTCTGCCGACTCTCGATGCACAACGCCCGCCAGCGCTCCTTTGTGCAGTCACAGTCGCACGCTCGCCCACAGGTGCCTTCGGATTCCACAGGAACCCCGTAGTCGTTCGCCGTCTACAGTATTCACAGTTCTTCGTCCACGTCTTCATATCATCCAACATCCAGTTTTCACAGTTCTTCGTCCACGTCTTCATATCATCCAGCATCCACTTTTCACAGTTCTTCGTCCACGTCTTCATATCATCCAGCATCCACTTTTCACAGTTCTTCGTCCACGTCTTCTTCATATCATCCAGCATCCAGTTTTCACAGTTTTTCATCCATGTCTTCATATCATCCAGCATCCAGTTTTCAAAGTTCTTCACCCTCGTCTTCATACTATCCACCAACCAGTCTTCACAGTTCTTCAACCTTGCCGCCGCATCATTCTACAACTCGACTTCACAGTTCTTCAGTCTCGTCCTTCTATCAACTTGCATACATTCTTCACAGTTGTACAACCTAGGCCTCATATCATTCAGTGACTTCATTCCCAGCAGTTTCCCTATCCTGAACTAATTAGCCCCAGCTCCCTACAGACTCATTCCTATCTGTTGTCTTCAATAAATATATGAAAAGGAATTACCTTCGTCCTCCTTGTTTCCAGCACTCAGGGGCATCTGCTCCTTCGGTTGGACTGAGTCCAACGGATCCACAAACACCACCTGTCCTGACAGGGTGCAATTAACCACATCCAGGATAAGCATGCCTACAGTACATCTCTATGCCGATTTTATTTGTTTTTGGAAAATTGTACATTTATTTGGGTTTAATGCTTTTTTATTCTTTTAATACTATTAGGACAATAGGTATACCCACTAATTTGATTTAGGTCCTATTGACCTAATTACCTAATTTTCTACTGTAAAGTTATCTAATACAATAACTGACGTGGGCTCCGAAACTGTATGAAAACTAGAGGGGTATGGTTACTATTAAAATGTTAAGAAGCACTTATCTAGTATACTGGGGAGCTGGGTGGGTGTCAAACAATGTATAAAATAATAGAGGGTCTTAAATAATGATTACTATGATTATCATTAATACATTGGTTTAATTTTGTACTAATATAATATTTATTCTTTTGCACTCTATGAAGTATGGAGCAGAGGGGCGAATTGGCCATTAAAGTCACCCAGAAGTCTTTCGGAATGCTGACTGGATGGGGGTTGCATGTAGCCCAACCCCCAGTAGTGCTTCACTCACTATTCATTACTGGCAGCCCACTGACGCAGGGAGGAGCTATGATTCTGAAACCATAAGAATAGGCTGTCCTCTCATGAGTCAGCTCCTCCAGTCACCAGTCCATGGGATAGAACCTCTATAACTATCCTTACAAGCTTGCCCCGATAGCGAGTGGCTTGTTACCTTGGACTGGCCCCACTCCTTCCTATTTCTCCCCGTCCTCTTCCTTACTTCCCTCTCCACCCTCGATTTAACTTTCCTGCTCTCTCCCTCACCCCCCACACAGCTCAAAAACTCCCCGTCCCCATTCACAACACCCCCGACCACCCTACTTCCCCACACAGATTTCCCTGTCCTGTTCTCTCTCCCCTCACAGCTCCAATACTACCTCCCCTTCCAACCAGCCACATCACACCCTCCAACGCACAGGTTCAACTCCAGCAGGAAATGTGCACTGAGTGGGAGACGTACTAAGCTTTGGAGTGTGATAAAGTTGAGAGAGATACGTACTAGCCACTCAGTTCCTAATTGCCATGTCTCCATTTTATCACTTTCCAAGACTATGTACATCTGTACCTGGAAGAGAAAAAAACCAAACATCATCATGACCTTCAGAACACCGACACAGCCTCAGCCTGGATGGAAGCTACAGTCCCAATGGATCCTGTTCTTTCATAGTGAAGTTTATTTACTTACTCTATGTTACACTTATGATATATTAATAATATGTAGTAACTATATTTTATATATATATATATATATATAGACAATGGAAGCATGCAGCGGCACTCAGAGACTGATTCCAGAAATTAAAGGTGCAAAAGTAGGTGGTTTAATCCATAACAAATAAATAAAACACAAAGGTGACCAACGTTTCGGGGCGCTAACGCCCCTTTGTCGAGGTGATACAAGTATCACCTCGACAAAGGGGCGTTAGCGCCCCGAAACGTTGGTCACCTTTGTGTTTTATTTATTTGTTATGGATTAAACCACCTACTTTTGCACCTTTAATTTCTGGAATCAGTCTCTGAGTGCCGCTGCATGCTTCCATTGTCTGCCTATACTTATCATACCAGAGGGCACCGGAGCAACAAATTTGGGGTGAGTGCCAGTTCTTTTTGGACTCTATATATATATATATATATATATATATATATATATACAATGTTACAAAGAAGAGGCGGCACTCAGAGACTGTAGTTGTCAAAATTGTATTCCACACAAACGATCCAACGTTTCGGGGGTACTTACGCCCCCTTTGTCAAGGTGAACAACAGAACATCTGTTCTTTGTAACATTGTCCCATCTGCACTGGGAAGGCACCGGAGCAACGCTGTTTCTTGAGGAGGGAGTGCCAGTCCACAGTAACTTTATATATATATATATATATATATATATAGATATGCAGATATACCAAAAGACGGCACTCACTGGTCTCATACAGAATCAATAGACAGCGTCCTCTTGTCAACGTTTCGAGTTTATTTCAACCCGTCATCAGGATACACATAACAAACAACAAATAACACAGACATACCTTATATGCCCCTCCATGCTGCCAAACGAGTGCGCGCCAAACTAAGCTCCCAGCTGCATAATCAGTGTGATTAACACAGTCAGTGTATTCACACTCCTCACGGAAGTCCACATGCGGAAAACAAGTCGCGTCCGGTTGCCTTGGCAACCTATAACAACACACGGGCCATCAAGTATGACTCACACCAATAGCGGTGCAGGTCATGATGCATTTCAACGGGGAACCAATCAGTGGAAACATCACCTCCCACACACTGAACTCACTGGCCTCCGCAACTGTTCCCATAGTAACTAAACAGAAGCTGGTTATAGGCGCTAAAAAGCGCGTACGGTATCCGTAATCACCCGTTTGGCAACATAGATTAACAATACCACCAACATATCTATAAAAATCAACAAACACAATAGTATATAACCATAATTGCCAACACAGAATAAAGTGCACAGTGCATAAAGAACAGTCATAAAAGACCCTCAAGTACAATTTATAAAGGCATCCCATAGCGTCACTGCAATCAAATATATCTACAATTATCAAAATAATCCCAGATCTCGCATAAAACAAAGTATCAAATTCAGATAATAGCATAGGGTCACTGACATTACCAATACATATTGTAGGTAAGATGATCATTAAGACCTCTGGGTTTCACAGTATCTAATACCTGTATCCATTTAGTTTCAATCTGTAACAGCCTCTTATGTCGATCACCACCCCTCGGGCTCTCTGGTACATGATCAATAATAATATACTTAAGGCTTGCAAGCGAATGATTATTCTCAACAAAGTGTCTTGCCACCGGTTGTTCAGATGGCTTACCATTCAATGCCGCCCTAATTGACGACCTATGCAGGGTCATCCGCTCTCTAAAGGTACGTATAGTTTTACCTATATAGCAGGAACCACAGGGACACTTAATCATGTATATCACGAAACTCGTTGTACACGTGACTGCTGATTTGATCATATATTTTTTGCCACTATGTGGGTGGTAGAAATGTTTGCTCGCGATCATAAAGCGACATGTTGTACACCCAGAGCACTTATAACAACCCCCACTCTTAGTCTGTACTCGAGGGTCATAATGCATCTGCTCAGTAATGTCTGGGTGTATATATATATATTTTATACAGTATTATATAGTCATATATAGTATCTATATATGATATTTTAATAACTATATATTATAAATGAAGAACACTACAAGGTACGTAGTCATCAGGTTGACTTTTAGAATGTTGACACCATAATATTAATATAATGTCTCATTGTTAAGGTCCACAGTCAGATTGTCAACACATGAATTTAGGGTTACAACTAAGCTGCAATTAGAGTAAGGTAGTTTTAGAATTAGGCTGTGGTTAGGGCTAGGCTGTAGTTAGAGTAGGGTTAGGGTTGGGCTGCAGTTAGGGTTAGGCTGTGGTTAGGGTGAAGTTAGGATTAGGCTGCAGTTATGGTTAGGTTGCAGTTAGACTAATGTTAGGGTTAGGCTGTGTTTAGGGTTAGGCTGCAGTTAAGGTAGTGTTAGGGTTAGGCTGCTGTTAGGTAGTAACGTATTAACTAGAGATGAGCGGGTTCGGTTTCTCTGAATCCGAACCCGCACGAACTTCATGTTTTTTTTCACGGGTCCGAGCGACTCGGATCTTCCCGCCTTGCTCGGTTAACCCGAGCGCGCCCGAACGTCATCATGACGCTGTCGGATTCTCGCGAGGCTCGGATTCTATCGCGAGACTCGGATTCTATATAAGGAGCCGCGCGTCGCCGCCATTTTCACACGTGCATTGAGATTGATAGGGAGAGGACGTGGCTGGCGTCCTCTCCATTTAGATTATAAGAGACTGAGAGAGATTTACTGGAGCTGACTAGGAGGAGTACTGTTACTGTAGAAGTGTAGAGACTGAGTGGAGAGAGTTTACTAGTGAGGACAGTGCAGTTTACTTTATAATCCGTTCTCTGCCTGAAAAAAGCGATACACAGCACACAGTGACTCAGTCACATACCATATCTGTGTGCACTGCTCAGGCTCAGGCCAGTGTGCTGCATCATCTATTATCTATATATAATATTATATATATCTGTCTGACTGCTCAGCTCACACAGCTTATAATTGTGGGGGAGACTGGGGAGCACTACTGCAGTGCCAGTTATAGGTTATAGCAGGAGCCAGGAGTACATAATATATTATATAGTGAGTGACCACCAGACACACAGTGCAGTTTATTTAATATATCCGTTCTCTGCCTGAAAAAAGCGATACACACAGTGACTCAGTCAGTCACATACCATATCTGTGTGCACTGCTCAGGCTCAGGCCAGTGTGCTGCATCATCTATATATATTATATATCTGTCTGACTGCTCAGCTCACACAGCTTATAATTGTGGGGGAGACTGGGGAGCACTACTGCAGTGCCAGTTATAGGTTATAGCAGGAGCCAGGAGTACATAATATTATATTAAAACAGTGCACACTTTTGCTGCAGGAGTGCCACTGCCAGTGTGACTAGTGACCAGTGACCTGACCACCAGTATATATAATATTAGTAGTATACTATCTCTTTATCAACCAGTCTATATTAGCAGCAGACACAGTACAGTGCGGTAGTTCACGGCTGTGGCTACCTCTGTGTCGGCACTCGGCAGCCCGTCCATAATTGTATATACCACCTAACCGTGGTTTTTTTTTCTTTCTTTATACATACATACTAGTTACGAGTATACTATCTCTTTATCAACCAGTCTATATATTAGCAGCAGACACAGTACAGTGCGGTAGTTCACGGCTGTGGCTACCTCTGTGTCGGCACTCGGCAGCCCGTCCATAATTGTATATACCACCTAACCGTGGTTTTTTTTTCTTTCTTTATACATACATACTAGTTACGAGTATACTATCTCTTTATCAACCAGTCTATATTAGCAGCAGACACAGTACAGTGCGGTAGTTCACGGCTGTGGCTACCTCTGTGTCGGCACTCGGCAGCCCGTCCATAATTGTATATACCACCTAACCGTGGTTTTTTTTTCTTTCTTTATACATACATACTAGTTACGAGTATACTATCTCTTTATCAACCAGTCTATATATTAGCAGCAGACACAGTACAGTGCGGTAGTTCACGGCTGTGGCTACCTCTGTGTCGGCACTCGGCAGCCCGTCCATAATTGTATACTAGTATCCAATCCATCCATCTCCATTGTTTACCTGAGGTGCCTTTTAGTTGTGCCTATTAAAATATGGAGAACAAAAATGTTGAGGTTCCAAAATTAGGGAAAGATCAAGATCCACTTCCACCTCGTGCTGAAGCTGCTGCCACTAGTCATGGCCGAGACGATGAAATGCCAGCAACGTCGTCTGCCAAGGCCGATGCCCAATGGCATAGTACAGAGCATGTCAAAACCAAAACACCAAATATCAGTAAAAAAAGGACTCCAAAACCTAAAATAAAATTGTCGGAGGAGAAGCGTAAACTTGCCAATATGCCATTTACCACACGGAGTGGCAAGGAACGGCTGAGGCCCTGGCCTATGTTCATGGCTAGTGGTTCAGCTTCACATGAGGATGGAAGCACTCAGCCTCTCGCTAGAAAACTGAAAAGACTCAAGCTGGCAAAAGCACCGCAAAGAACTGTGCGTTCTTTGAAATCCCAAATCCACAAGGAGAGTCCAATTGTGTCGGTTGCGATGCCTGACCTTCCCAACACTGGACGTGAAGAGCATGCGCCTTCCACCATTTGCACGCCCCCTGCAAGTGCTGGAAGGAGCACCCGCAGTCCAGTTCCTGATAGTCAGATTGAAGATGTCAGTGTTGAAGTACACCAGGATGAGGAGGATATGGGTGTTGCTGGCGCTGGGGAGGAAATTGACCAGGAGGATTCTGATGGTGAGGTGGTTTGTTTAAGTCAGGCACCCGGGGAGACACCTGTTGTCCGTGGGAGGAATATGGCCGTTGACATGCCAGGTGAAAATACCAAAAAAATCAGCTCTTCGGTGTGGAGGTATTTCACCAGAAATGCGGACAACAGGTGTCAAGCCGTGTGTTCCCTTTGTCAAGCTGTAATAAGTAGGGGTAAGGACGTTAACCACCTCGGAACATCCTCCCTTATACGTCACCTGCAGCGCATTCATAATAAGTCAGTGACAAGTTCAAAAACTTTGGGTGACAGCGGAAGCAGTCCACTGACCAGTAAATCCCTTCCTCTTGTAACCAAGCTCACGCAAACCACCCCACCAACTCCCTCAGTGTCAATTTCCTCCTTCCCCAGGAATGCCAATAGTCCTGCAGGCCATGTCACTGGCAATTCTGACGAGTCCTCTCCTGCCTGGGATTCCTCCGATGCATCCTTGCGTGTAACGCCTACTGCTGCTGGCGCTGCTGTTGTTGCCGCTGGGAGTCGATGGTCATCCCAGAGGGGAAGTCGTAAGCCCACTTGTACTACTTCCAGTAAGCAATTGACTGTTCAACAGTCCTTTGCGAGGAAGATGAAATATCACAGCAGTCATCCTACTGCAAAGCGGATAACTGAGTCCTTGACAACTATGTTGGTGTTAGACGTGCGTCCGGTATCCGCCGTTAGTTCACAGGGAACTAGACAATTTATTGAGGCAGTGTGCCCCCGTTACCAAATACCATCTAGGTTCCACTTCTCTAGGCAGGCGATACCGAGAATGTACACGGACGTCAGAAAAAGACTCACCAGTGTCCTAAAAAATGCAGTTGTACCCAATGTCCACTTAACCACGGACATGTGGACAAGTGGAGCAGGGCAGGGTCAGGACTATATGACTGTGACAGCCCACTGGGTAGATGTATGGACTCCCGCCGCAAGAACAGCAGCGGCGGCACCAGTAGCAGCATCTCGCAAACGCCAACTCTTTCCTAGGCAGGCTACGCTTTGTATCACCGCTTTCCAGAATACGCACACAGCTGAAAACCTCTTACGGCAACTGAGGAAGATCATCGCGGAATCGCTTACCCCAATTGGACTCTCCTGTGGATTTGTGGCATCGGACAACGCCAGCAATATTGTGTGTGCATTAAATATGGGCAAATTCCAGCACGTCCCATGTTTTGCACATACCTTGAATTTGGTGGTGCAGAATTTTTTTTAAAACGACAGGGGCGTGCAAGAGATGCTGTCGGTGGCCAGAAAAATTGCGGGACACTTTCGGCGTACAGGCACCACGTACAGAAGACTGGAGCACCACCAAAAACTACTGAACCTGCCCTGCCATCATCTGAAGCAAGAAGTGGTAACGAGGTGGAATTCAACCCTCTATATGCTTCAGAGGTTGGAGGAGCAGCAAAAGGCCATTCAAGCCTATACAATTGAGCACGATATAGTAGGTGGAATGCACCTGTCTCAAGTGCAGTGGAGAATGATTTCAACGTTGTGCAAGGTTCTGATGCCCTTTGAACTTGCCACACGTGAAGTCAGTTCAGACACTGCCAGCCTGAGTCAGGTCATTCCCCTCATCAGGCTTTTGCAGAAGAAGCTGGAGGCATTGAAGAAGGAGCTAAAAGGGAGCGATTCCACTAGGCATGTGGGACTTGTGGATGCAGCCCTTAATTCGCTTAACAAGGATTCACGGGTGGTCAATCTGTTGAAATCAGAGCACTACATTTTGGCCACCGTGCTCGATCCTAGATTTAAAGCCTACCTTGGATCTCTCTTTCCGGCAGACACAGGTCTGCTGGGGTTGAAAGACCTGCTGGTGACAAAATTGTCAAGTCAAGCGGAACGCGACCTGTCAACATCTCCTCCTTCACATTCTCCCGCAACTGGGGGTGCGAGGAAAAGGCTCAGAATTCCGAGCCCACCCGCTGGCGGTGATGCAGGGCAGTCTGGAGCGACTGCTGATGCTGACATCTGGTCCGGACTGAAGGACCTGACAACGATTACGGACATGTCGTCTACTGTCACTGCATATGATTCTCTCAACATTGATAGAATGGTGGAGGATTATATGAGTGACCGCATCCAAGTAGGCACGTCACACAGTCCGTACTTATACTGGCAGGAAAAAGAGGCAATTTGGAGGCCCTTGCACAAACTGGCTTTATTCTACCTAAGTTGCCCTCCCACAAGTGTGTACTCCGAAAGAGTGTTTAGTGCCGCCGCTCACCTTGTCAGCAATCGGCGTACGAGGTTACATCCAGAAAATGTGGAGAAGATGATGTTCATTAAAATGAATTATAATCAATTCCTCCGCGGAGACATTGACCAGCAGCAATTGCCTCCACAAAGTACACAGGGAGCTGAGATGGTGGATTCCAGTGGGGACGAATTGATAATCTGTGAGGAGGGGGATGTACACGGTGATATATCGGAGGGTGAAGATGAGGTGGACATCTTGCCTCTGTAGAGCCAGTTTGTGCAAGGAGAGATTAATTGCTTCTTTTTTGGGGGGGGTCCAAACCAACCCGTCATATCAGTCACAGTCGTGTGGCAGACCCTGTCACTGAAATGATGGGTTGGTTAAAGTGTGCATGTCCTGTTTTGTTTATACAACATAAGGGTGGGTGGGAGGGCCCAAGGACAATTCCATCTTGCACCTCTTTTTTCTTTTCTTTTTCTTTGCATCATGTGCTGATTGGGGAGGGTTTTTTGGAAGGGACATCCTGCGTGACACTGCAGTGCCACTCCTAGATGGGCCCGGTGTTTGTGTCGGCCACTAGGGTCGCTAATCTTACTCACACAGCTACCTCATTGCGCCTCTTTTTTTCTTTGCGTCATGTGCTGTTTGGGGAGGGTTTTTTGGAAGGGACATCCTGCGTGACACTGCAGTGCCACTCCTAGATGGGCCCGGTGTTTGTGTCGGCCACTAGGGTCGCTAATCTTACTCACACAGCTACCTCATTGCGCCTCTTTTTTTCTTTGCGTCATGTGCTGTTTGGAGAGGGTTTTTTGGAAGGGCCATCCTGCGTGACACTGCAGTGCCACTCCTAGATGGGCCCGGTGTTTGTGTCGGCCACTAGGGTCGCTAATCTTACTCACACAGCTACCTCATTGCGCCTCTTTTTTTCTTTGCGTCATGTGCTGTTTGGGGAGGGTTTTTTTGAAGGGACATCCTGCGTGACACTGCAGTGCCACTCCTAGATGGGCCCGGTGTTTGTGTCGGCCACTAGGGTCGCTAATCTTACTCACACAGCTACCTCATTGCGCCTCTTTTTTTCTTTGCGTCATGTGCTGTTTGGGGAGGGTTTTTTGGAAGGGACATCCTGCGTGACACTGCAGTGCCACTCCTAGATGGGCCCGGTGTTTGTGTCGGCCACTAGGGTCGCTAATCTTACTCACACAGCTACCTCATTGCGCCTCTTTTTTTCTTTGCGTCATGTGCTGTTTGGGGAGGGTTTTTTGGAAGGGACATCCTGCGTGACACTGCAGTGCCACTCCTAGATGGGCCCGGTGTTTGTGTCGGCCACTAGGGTCGCTAATCTTACTCACACAGCTACCTCATTGCGCCTCTTTTTTTCTTTGCGTCATGTGCTGTTTGGGGAGGGTTTTTTGGAAGGGACATCCTGCGTGACACTGCAGTGCCACTCCTAGATGGGCCCGGTGTTTGTGTCGGCCACTAGGGTCGCTAATCTTACTCACACAGCTACCTCATTGCGCCTCTTTTTTTCTTTGCGTCATGTGCTGTTTGGGGAGGGTTTTTTGGAAGGGACATCCTGCGTGACACTGCAGTGCCACTCCTAGATGGGCCCGGTGTTTGTGTCGGCCACTAGGGTCGCTAATCTTACTCACACAGCTACCTCATTGCGCCTCTTTTTTTCTTTGCGTCATGTGCTGTTTGGGGAGGGTTTTTTGGAAGGGCCATCCTGCGTGACACTGCAGTGCCACTCCTAGATGGGCCCGGTGTTTGTGTCGGCCACTAGGGTCGCTAATCTTACTCACACAGCTACCTCATTGCGCCTCTTTTTTTCTTTGCGTCATGTGCTGTTTGGGGAGGGTTTTTTGGAAGGGACATCCTGCGTGACACTGCAGTGCCACTCCTAGATGGGCCCGGTGTTTGTGTCGGCCACTAGGGTCGCTTATCTTACTCACACAGCGACCTCGGTGCAAATTTTAGGACTAAAAATAATATTGTGAGGTGTGAGGTATTCAGAATAGACTGAAAATGAGTGTAAATTATGGTTTTTGAGGTTAATAATACTTTGGGATCAAAATGACCCCCAAATTCTATGATTTAAGCTGTTTTTTAGTGTTTTTTGAAAAAAACACCCGAATCCAAAACACACCCGAATCCGACAAAAAAAATTCGGTGAGGTTTTGCCAAAACGCGTTCGAACCCAAAACACGGCCGCGGAACCGAACCCAAAACCAAAACACAAAACCCGAAAAATTTCAGGCGCTCATCTCTAGTATTAACCTCTGGTGCTGTGATGCAATGAATGGTCAGAACATTTAAACTGATGAGTAATTTAGATAACAATTTATTAGGAATAAGATAAAACGAAAAAACACAACACAGATATAAAAACGAATATAAAATAAAACAGTATAGTAGAAAAAAGTTTTTATATCTGTGTTGTATTTTTTATTTTTTATTTAATTCCTGTTAAATTGTTATCTGACTTATTCATCGGTTTAAAAGTTCTTACCATTCATTGCATCACAGAGTGCCAGAGGTTAATACGTTACTAAAATAATATAAATTTTCTATAGTAATTTGGGATAACTTTTGCACTAAGCACTCAGGCTTGCACTGTGTTTAGGTAGCACTATATGGTGTATCATCACACCACTGTGCAGTCAGTGTTAGGCTGCAGTTAGGGTAGGGTTAGGATTAGGCCTTGGTTAGGGCAAGGCCAGATTAAGCCTTGGAGGTGCCCGGCAGTGCCGGATTTCCATCTACGGCACCTCCTCTTGGGACGGCACAGCAGGTCCCCCTCCCCAACATCACCACTGCCAGACATTTGCGGCTGCTGGTGACTGCCCCACCTCCCACCGCCGTCCACAGCATTGTACGCAGCTGCACTGCCCGCATCCCTCTCCACCACTGATCCCCATCCGCCTACGGTCGCCTTTGCCACATAGCCCTACCCACCTGGCCGGCCACAGAAAGAAGAGGGGTGATGTGGGATTTGTAGTTTCATTTTTACAGCTCAAATTCTGAGCAGTAAAAAAATAATAATCCCGTGATGCATTGCACAACCTAAATTGTCCACTGAAGCAGGACAGCGTGTGAGTTTTGTGTGTGTGTGTGAGTCTTGTGTGTGTGAGTTTTGTGTGTGAGTGAGTCTTGTGAGTGTGAGTCTTTTGTGTGTATGTGTGTGAGAGTTTTGTGTGTGTGTGTGTGTGTGTGTGTGTGTGTGTGTGTGTAAGAGACTTGTGAGTGTGAGTCTTGTGTGTGTGTGTAAGAGACTTGTGAGTGTGAGTCTTGTGTGTGTGTGTGTGTGTGTGTGTGTGTGTGTGTGTGTGTGTGTGAGTTTTGTGTGTGTGTGTGTGTGTGTGTGTGTGTAAGTTTTGTGTAATGTGGTAAAGAGGTGTGCGTGTGCTGGATGGGATGGAAGCCAGCTGGTTTGGATCTGAGTTGCCTGGGACTGGTTGGCTTGGCAACTGGTGTTGGACTGGCTGAGATTTTAGCTACTGGGGACTGAATGGATGGGAGCTACCTAGGACTGGTAAGCAAGGACCATATGTGACAGTGACATGTCCTGGGCTGTGGGGGAGATGGTGTGCTGAGAGTCAGTGCAGGGAGGAAATTTTGTTGTGCTAAGAGACGATGCAGGCAGGAGATGATGCTGTACTGGGAGACAACGCAGGGGTCAGAAAGTGACAAAGGGGGCACGAGTCTAGTTGAACCACTTTTGTATGATGATGACCTTGTTCCTACACAAACAGGCATCTTCCAGATGATATCCTACATGAATAATGATTACCGATTGAAAACGCTGTTTTCCCAAGGAGGATACATTTCTTCAGAAGTTCCCCATTATGAGAAACTATCATATAGGTAAGGGGCATATGGAATGTTCCCAGAGTGACGAGAAATGAGTGGCCATTTTCAGTGACCATGTTCTTCTGGCATGTGGCCTTGCCATTTTTTTTTGCACGCACACATAGTTTTGAAATGTGGGGTAAGGGGGTGGGAAATAATGTAGTGCCTAGTGGCGGCCAGTCCCCTAAATCCACCTCTGGTGCCCAGGGCACTTAAGTCAGAGGGGCCCTGGGGGAGGTGTGTGTGGGGGGAGGGGGGGGGAGGGGGGGGGGGGTATATCAGATTGTGCATACCTCCCAAAATGACCCATTCCAGGAGGGACAATGTGCTCTCTACCTGGACTTCCCTCTTAATAAATAATTGGTGTTGCACTATTTAATTGATAAGAAAGGTGTTTCAACACAGGTGATGACACTCATACATTAAGAGGGAAGTCCAGGAAAAGAGCATTTTGACACTCCTGGGTCATGTTGGGAGGTATGGATTGTGTATATAGTTTAAGAATGCCTCAGTACTGTTTATAGCTGACCTAATTGAAAGACAACTATTTTATACAATTTTCTTGTAGTGGAACAAAGATAATCTATAACTTATCTTGTCACATGCAAGATTAGCAGCAGTCTCTGTACTAACACACTGGGATAGGACTCAGGAGGACTCTGTGTGTGTCTCTCTCTAAAGACCCTCATTAGATAACAGGTTACACAGGACCCAGACACCCAGGTGGGGAGGAGGAGAAGCTGGGATCCCTGTGCCAATTACAGCTTTTTTTCCACCCTCCTATCTCCCCTCTGGTCAAAAAGCTCTGCCGGTAGCTCACGAAACCTGATACTCTTGTGTCTCTGCCTGCACTGCATTTTGTCCTGCTCACATTCTGGCTGCCTGGTTCTGCTGCTGCGTAAGAGGGAAAGCTATAGATGTCAGTTTGCTCCAGCTGGGCACCCCCCTTAATCTGAATATGGGTTAGGGTTATGCTGTGGTTTAGGATAGGGTTAGGAAAAGGCATGTGGTTAGGGTTAGTCTGCTGTTAGGGTAGGGTTAGCATAAGACTGCTGTTAGAGATAGGCTGCTGCTGGGGTCAGGCTTCGGTTAGGGTTCAATTAGGGTTAGGCTTCAATAAGTTTATCTAACTAAAACATTTAACTATATGATAATAACTTTGAAGGAGTAAGTAAAAGTTCACTTCATAGGATAAAGATCTACAGTAGACCTAGTCTAGTCACCAGTCTGCCAAGTACTATAAAAGACCCTCTAGTAGAGTAACATGTAACACCCCAGGGTTGGCGGGTGTCTGAATGGTTAGAGATGGGGTTCACATGTGTTCAATGGATTGGTGATGGACCCTTTCCTTAAGATGTTTTTCCTCATACCTTGGGGGTGATTCACACTGGAATGCTGCAGCAGTCTGGTGTGCTGTGCGGTGTTTGCATGCGCAGAAGCTGTACCTTGCATGTTCACACAGCGAGATGCTACGGCATCTCACTGGAGCGATCGCCTCTGCCTGATTGAAAGGCAGAGGTGGTCGCGGGGCACGTCGGCAGCATTGGGACAGGTTGTTGGTGGCATTTGGGGGAGGGGGCACGGTCCAGACAATGCAGGTATGTCTGGACCATTTGCGGGACAGGCCACGGCGGATGCGTGATGTCACACGCAGCCGCTGTGACCAAAGACATTGCGGGTAGCTGCCTGCCTTCGCAGGGAGCTACTCGTCAGGTGTGAAAGCATTACCGCTGTGCAATGCTTTAGCACCTCCACGGGGCAGGATACGGCCTGTCATGTGGGGTGGACTAGCCCTGTGCGGGGCGCCCCTCCCCCCCCCCTTCCCCCCGCATGTCAGAGGATTTTGATTGTAGATGTGCGTTTTTCCGCATATCTATGATCAGCTCTGAATTAGGCCCCGTATTCAATGTGAGTGGTTCAGAGAGGTAGGACAGATTGATATGTAAACAGGAAGGTCATTTAACAGCAATCTCTGTGGAGAATACTCTTTATTTTATGGCAATAAATGCTGGATGGTAAGATGACAAAGATAATATTCACAAAGATTAAATAATTTTCTAGCATTCAATAAAGACTAATTCACTACAGCTCACATTACACTGGATGACTCAATGTGGCTGATAAAGACTCTGATTTATAATCACTCTAATCATAGACATGCAAGCATTATTCAGTACAATTTTCAAGAAGACAATGAAAAAAAAAATGAACAAGACAAAAGTAATTTGCAAAAAAATATCGATTAAAGTCACTGAGGCTCAGAAAAATGCAATCCCCTATTTTCCCTCAATATCCCGCCACACAGTCACAATGTTCACCAGCAATAAAAATGTTGGAGCTCACAGATCCCTCAGTATCACATTTTTGCACTGGGGTACTGATGTCATGGCTGAGTTTGTTTGTGAACCCAGACTATTACTGGACACTGGGTTTGGTCTTGAGCGCTGTGGACAGAATTGGGCCGACTTAATAAATGATTTGCTCATCCAGACGTGGGAGTCAGGCAGTATACTCTGTGAGGAAAGGTGACCAGCTATGGGTACTGGAAAACTGGTGGTGGGAGCCACAAGTGCAATGGGTAGCTGAGTTGTCACCTAATGAAGAGTCACGTGAAGACTGGTGAGTTGACGGAATGCTGGGAGGACCAGCAATGCAGGAGATTCTCGGATCACTGGTTGGAACCAGCGCAATAGCTGTTGAAGAGACTGAGGACAACAGTAATGTCTGTAGAGGAAGCTGAGGGCATCAGCAATAATTGTAGATGAAGCTGAGAGCATCAGCTATGACTGTAGAGGAAGCTGAGGACATCAGCAGAAACTATTGACGAAGCTGAGAGCATCAGCAATGATTGTAGCAGAAGCCGAGGTAATCAGCAATAATCGTAGAGGAAGTTGAGGACATCAGCAATGCAGATAGTTCGCTGAAGGCTGGGTGGCACCAGTGCAGTAGTTGTCGAGGAAGCTGAGGGCGTCAGCAGTAATCGGAGAGGAAGCTGAGGACATCAGTAATGCAGGTTTCCAGATGCTGGGCAAACTGTGGCAGCACAGTGGGGATTCCAAATGCTGTGTAATGCAGTGTCAGCATTGCTGGTTTCCCAGATGTAGTGATTCTGCACAATGTATGAGTTAATGCTGCAAGATGGTAAACAGCAGTAGCAGGTTTTCCGGATACTGAGGTGCGCTACCTGGCACAGCAGTTTGGAAGCTGGTAGGAACCAGCAGAGTCTCTAATGCCACTAGAGCAGAGGTTTCCAAACGCGGTCCTCAAGGCACCCCAACAGTCCAGGTTTTAAGTATATCCATGGCTCAGCATAGATGGTTAAATCAAATTGACTAAGGTGCTAATTTAGTCACCTGTGGCCAGGCATGGATATGTTTAAAACCAGGACCGTTGGGGTGCCTTGAGGACCGCATTTGGGAACCTGTGCGCTAGGGACATAGGATAGTCCCTCTGGATCACTGGAGGACTTCCAGTGGATCTGAAGATGCCAGGATGTGGTGGCAGCGATGGCCCTTTAAATCATCCAGGAAGTCAGGGAGTGCATGAGATGACTACTGCAAATGCCGCTAGGGATATTGGATATTCCCTCTGGATGACTTCCAGTGGATCTGGAGATGCCAGCATGTAGTGGCAGCGATGGCCTTTTAAATCATCCAGGAAGTCAGGGAGTGCGTGAGATGACTACTGCAAATGCCGCTAGGGATATTGGATAGTCCCTCTGGATGAATTCCAGTGAATCTGGAGATGCCAGGATGTAGTGGCAGCGATGGCCCTTTAAATCATGCAGGGAGTCAGGGAGTGCGTGAGATGGCAACTGCACTGAGCCTATTACCAGCAGGAGATACTGAGAGACACCAAAGCACTGACAGCTTCCTAGTGCTGGGACCTGGAATGTATACCCAGTGCTTACAGCTCAGTGGATGAGTGGCTCACATGTTGCAGAAGTGAATCAGGATTGGCTTATGGAAGATCAGCTGACTGTAGACTGTCATGGCAATGTCCATAGCTGGTTTTGGAGGGAACTCCGGCATGTTGTGTGCATAGACAGACAGTAATGGCTGCAGGTCCTGAGAGCACAGTGAGGTATATCTGGTGAACACTGGACTTGTGGATGCTGACACGGAAGTATAGGACAGCATGAAGAATCCTCAATGATTGCTGTGCAGACACACAATGCGGAGACTTGCTGAGTTCAGAATTCACACAGAAGGTAATCAATACAGATGCAGCTCGTTAGCAGAGAGTGAACTTAGCACACAGGGAACTCGTGCTGGTGAGCTGTTTGTCCCAGTCAGCAGAAAACATGCAGTTACAGGAATGATGGCAGAGATAAGTCACCAAATGATATGATTTTAGTCAGGATTGTGACAACTGAGGCATAAACTGAACTTGTTGCACAATGGTTTAAGCACCTCCTTAAAGAAATATAGGTTATGTAATCAAATCTCTGACTCTCTGTATCAGGGTAGATGTGTCACTGTATTCCAACTATGCACAGGGTCTTTGTGGCAAATATGTCCTTGTAGTGCCAACTTAGCAAAATATCTCTGTAATTATTGCTTAAAGTAATAAGTGTTTCTGTTCTGTCAGCACTGCCTATAGACTGCCGTGTCATGTTCTGCATGAGCTGACACTTTGCTCCCCAACAGATCTTTGCATCTCTTCAGATTTGTGTCCGTTGAAAAGAAAGACACAACATACAATATGACTAGGATCAAGTATGGTCGCCAAAATATAGTGGTCTGATTTCAAGAGATTGATGAGCCTTGGATTCTGGTGAAGCGAATGAAGGGCTTGATCTACAAGTCCATCATGCATAGCAGAATCACTTTGTTAAAGCTCCTCCTTCAGTTTCTCCACCTGCTTTTCCAAGAGTCTAATAAGGGGTATTACCTGGCTCAATCTGGCAGTGTCTGAACTAACTTCACATGTGGCAACTTCAAACGGTTTGAGAACCTAGCACAACACGGAAAGTACTCTCAACTGAGTAATGTACATTCTCTCTCCTTTCCCTATGTCATAGGTCATTGGGCCTAATTCAGACCTGATCGCTAGCAGACGATTTTTGCACTGCTGCAATCAGATTGTCGCCGCCTACAGGGGGAGTGTATTTTAGCTGTGCAAGTGTGTGAATGCATGTGTAGCAGAGCTGTACAAACAGATTTTGTGCAGTGTCTGAGTAGCCCAGGACTTACTCAGCTGCTGTGATCGCTTCAGCCTGTTCAGGACATGCCTGCATTTTTCCTCACACTACCAGAAACCAGTCAGTTGACACCGACAAACGCATTCTTCATGTCTATCTCCTTGCAAACGCCCGTGCGAATGGATCCTTTGCACAAACCCATCGCTAAGCGGCGATCCGCTTTGTACCCGTGCGACGTGCCTGCGCATTGTGGTGCATAGGCATGTGCAGTTTAAACCTGATCGCCTGCTATACGAAAATGCAGCCTAACGGTCAGGTCTGAATTAGGCCCATTGTATAGCCTTGGATGGCCTTTTTCTGCTTCTCCACCTGCTGAAGCATTTAAAGGGTAGAATTACACTTACAGTACCTCTTCAGCTGATGGCAGGGCAAATTCAGCAGTACTTGCAGGTGCTGCAATCTTTGACATGCATTTGTTGAATGTTGAAAATGTCCCAAACATTTTTAGACCACGGAGAGCATCTCACATAAAAGGAAGAAATCCAATTGCAGGCATCTAATTTAAACCCCCCCATGGGTTTCCCAGCATCTCATGGGTCTTTGGTATTCAATTGCTGGACTGAAAATTAGATGCAGTGATTTCTGTAGAAATCATTGCATCTTTTTTACACGCAACTCCAGAGCAAGTCTGATTTTTCCTAAAATAGCTAATTTTAGGAAAACTCACTGGGACCTAATCTGGGACCCAGGTAGCAAACCCATGAGGACTAATTAGGCAATTGTAAGCTTCTAATTAGCTTAATTAGGCAGTAATTACTCACCTTCTCTATTGTCAGATTGTCAGGATCTGTTCTTCTGCAGAGTGTGTGTGTGTGTGTGTGTGTGTGTGTGTGTGTGTGTGTGTGTGTGTGTGTGTGTGTGTGTGTGTGTGTGTGTGTGTGTGTGTGTGTGTGTGTGTGTGTGTGTGTGTGTGTGTGTGTGTGTGTGTGTGTGTGTGTGTGTGTGTGTGTGTGTGTGTGTGTGTGTGTGTGTGTGTGTGTGTGTGTGTGTCCCGGATCTGGCTGCTGGGAGAGCTACATCTCCCAGGAACCACTGGAGCCTTCCAGCAGCTCCCTCCCAGTAAGAAGATGAAGGAGAGATCACCAGGAACAGTGGAGAGGTGAGTATTTCTTGATTTCATTTTTAATGTACACCAGGGTTTTCAGCTCTAAAAACTATGCAACCTTTTTTTTATTGCATACTGTGGCTATCCAGAGTGTGCATACCCATGGTAATAAAAAACTGGGCACAAGTTAAGCTACATTGTTTACATCGCTAGAACTCACTCCCAACTGAATCCCCCTCCCCCCCCCCCCCCCTAAACAGAGCCGGCCATATGCATAGGCAAACTAGGCAATTGCCTAGGGCATTTGATATGCCTAGGGGCATCAGCAGCTTCTGCTGATTAAAATGATATGCGGCATGCCTATATTCTGTGTGTAGCATGTCATATGCAGATACAATCACAGTCTCACACAGTATATAGGCATGCTGCATATCATTTTAATCATCAGAAGCTGATTGTGCATCCTAGCGACATAGCCATGCAAATAAGATGCATTTTCATTAAAACAAATGTGCCCGACTTTAGCATTGAGGCAAGATTTATGAGGACACATCTGTATTCAAGCAGAGGCAGAGGTCACAGTGTTAGTGGCAGTGTGAGTGTTGTGTGCATGTGAGTAGGTTGGTTGTGCAGTAGTGTTTAGAATATGTGTAAGGAGCATTATGTGTGTCATGTAAAAATGCATTAATAATGTGCAACATATGTGTAAGGGGCACTATGTGTGTCATTATGTGTATAAGGGCATTAATAATGTGCGGCATATGTGTAACAGGGTACTACTGTATGTGTGTCATTATGTGTATAGGGGCACTAATAATGTGCAAATAATGTGGGCACTAATAATGTCTAGGGGGCACTATGTATGTTATTATGTGTATAAGGGCATTAATAATGTGCGGCATATGTGTAAGGGACATTACGTGTAAAAGGGCATTAATAAAGGTTGTCATAATGTGTAAGGCGCATTATGTTTATAAGGACATTAAAAATGTGTCTCATATGTGTGAGGGGCATTACTGTGTGGCATTATGTGTATAAGGTGCTCTACTATGTGGCGTTGCGTATAGAAAGGGCACTACTGTGTTATCGAATGTGAATAAAGAGCAATAGGGTGTGGTGTAATGTGAATAAGCAGCAATTCAGTGTGATGTAATGTGAATAAGGGGCTCTACTGTGAGGAGTAATGTTTATAAGGTAAAGTGATACTACTGTGGGATGTAATATGAATTATGGGCACTGTCGCATGATCAAATGTGAATAAAGTTGCAGTACTGAGTGGCGTAATTGGAATTGGGGTTACTATTGTGTGCCCATGCCCCTTGCCAGCAAAAACACACCGCTTTTTGGGCTGTGCACCAAATGTGCGAACTGTTCCTATTTAAAATATAGGGGGTACAAACCCCAAAATAAGGACTGCTATGGGTGGGGGGTGATGGTGCTGGGAAAGAGGTGCAAGGTCAGAGGCGGAACCAGCGGTGGTGCTAGGGGGCACCAGCCAAAATCTTGCCTAGGGCATCATATTGGCTAGGGCCGGCTCTGCCCCTAAACTGTCTCTGCGCTTGTCTTGTATGCTTTTACAGTTACAACAGAATCTGTAGAAACTTTGACAAAGGAAAATTAGGGAGCAGTTTGTTCTTTAGTCACTAGATGGTGCTATAACATTTTAGTACAATTATACATCCAGTCAACTGTGCAATGAAAGTCTACTATCATAAAGGTGGCGAGATGTAATGTTGTGCAAGTTTTTTGTACAGATTCAAACTCGCACCTTCTCGCA
The DNA here is from genome assembly GCF_028390025.1 of Pseudophryne corroboree. Classification (NCBI taxonomy): domain Eukaryota; kingdom Metazoa; phylum Chordata; class Amphibia; order Anura; family Myobatrachidae; genus Pseudophryne; species Pseudophryne corroboree. The sequence goes on along the minus strand of NC_086450.1, from coordinate 364,692,817 downwards.
TACTTGGTAGTTGTGAGTTATTTCCGCAACTTGCAAAATATGCAAGTCATACGCAAACGTAAGATTTTACATCAGAATGCATGGGTGTTTCTAAACCAATGGTAGCAGTTTTTCCTCACCTGCTCGGTGCATAAATGGCATGTGAAAAGGTAGTGTGGGGGAGTATAGCTGACACAGTAAATGCAGTGAGCCATTTACCGCTGGGACTTTAAATTTATCAAAAAAGCTATTTAATGTCATTAAGCGGGTCACCAAGAGCAAAATGGCTGAGGAGTATAGACAAAGACACAAGACAATTGAAAAATTGCATTGCCAGTAAACCAATTTTAACAATTAATACCATTGTGTAAAAAAAATATTTTTAAAGATTTTAAATGAATGCATTTTTATTAGTGATGAGCGGGTTCGGATCCTCGGGATCCGAACCCGCCCGAACTTTACCTTTTTTTTCACGGGTCCGAGCGACTCGGATCCTCCCGCCTTGCTCGGTTAACCCGAGCGCGCCCGAACGTCATCATCCCGCTGTCAGATTCTCGCGAGATTCGGATTCTATATAAGGAGCCGCGCGTCGCCGCCATTTTCACACGTGCATTGAGATTGATAGGGAGAGGACGTGGCTGGCGTCCTCTCCGTTATAGTAGAAGAAAAGAGTAAAGAGTCTGAGTGACTTATAATTGTGGGGAGGATTGGGAACGGGGAGCAGCTGTTGGAGTACAGTGCAGGGTTTTGATTATACCACCAGTGAGTTTAATCCTTTGTTTCTCTGCCTGAAAAAAACGCTCCACCATATCTGTGCTCACTCAGTGTGCTGCACTGCTGCATGATATATCTGTGCTGAGTGCACTGCTCAGTGCTCACACTGCCTAATTGTGGGGACTGGGGAGCAGTTATAGCAGGAGTACAGTGCACAGTTTTGCCGACAGTGACCACCAGTCCAGTATACGTTTGTATGCCTGAAAAACACTCCTGTGGTAGCTTTTTTTTCCTTCATACTAGTTTAGCAGTCTGCTGACAGTGTCCACCAGGTCCGTTATTATTATACAGTATATTTATTATATCTATTAGCAGTACGGTAGGCCACGGCTGTACCTACCTCTGTGTCGTCAGTGCACCCGTCGTCCATAAGTAATATAATACTTTACTATCCATCCATCTACATTGTATACCTGTGGTGGCTTTTTTTTTTCTTCATACTAGTTTAGCAGTCTGCTGACAGTGTCCACCAGGTCCGTTATTATTATACAGTATATTGTATATATATATATATATATATATATATAGCAGTACGGTAGGCCACGGCTGTACCTACCTCTGTGTCGTCAGTGCACTCGTCGTCCATAAGTAATATAATACTATACTATCCATCCATCTACATTGTATACCTGTTGTGGCTTTTTTTTTCTTCATACTAGTTTAGCAGTCTGCTGACAGTGTCCACCAGGTCCGTTATTATTATACAGTATATTATATATATATAGCAGTACGGTAGGCCACGGCTATACCTACCTCTGTGTCGTCAGTGCACTCGTCGTCCATAAGTAATATAATACTATACTATCCATCCATCTACATTGTATACCTGTGGTGGCTTTTTTTTTCTTCATACTAGTTTAGCAGTCTGCTGACAGTGTCCACCAGGTCCGTTATTATTATACAGTATATTATATATATATATAGCAGTACGGTAGGCCACGGCTGTACCTACCTCTGTGTCGTCAGTGCACTCGTCGTCCATAAGTAATATAATACTATACTATCCATCCATCTACATTGTATACCTGTGGTGGCTTTTTTTTTTCTTCATACTAGTTTAGCAGTCTGCTGACAGTGTCCACCAGGTCCGTTATTATTATACAGTATATTATATATATAGCAGTACGGTAGGCCACGGCTGTACCTACCTCTGTGTGGTCAGTGCACTCGTCGTCCATAAGTAATATAATACTTTACTATCCATCCATCTACATTGTATACCTGTGGTGGTTTTTTTTTTCTTCATACTAGTTTAGCAGTCTGCTGACAGTGTCCACCAGGTCCGTTATTATTATACAGTATATTGTATATATATATATATATATATATATATATATATAGCAGTATGGTAGGCCACGGCTGTACCTACCTCTGTGTCGTCAGTGCACTCGTCGTCCATAAGTAATATAATACTATACTATCCATCCATCTACATTGTATACCTGTGGTGGCTTTTTTTTTACTTCATACTAGTTTAGCAGTCTGCTGACAGTGTCCACCAGGTCCGTTATTATTATACAGTATATTATATATATATATAGCAGTACGGTAGGCCACTGCTGTACCTACCTCTGTGTCGTCAGTGCACTCGTCGTCCATAAGTAATATAATACTATACTATCCATCCATCTACATTGTATAACTGTGGTGGCTTTTTTTTTTCTTCATACTAGTTTAGCAGTCTGCTGACAGTGTCCACCAGGTCCGTTATTATTATACAGTATATTATATATATATATAGATATATATAGCAGTACGGTAGGCCACGGCTGTACCTACCTCTGTGTCGTCAGTGCACTCGTCGTCCATAAGTAATATAATACTATACTATCCATCCATCTACATTGTATACCTGTGGTGGCTTTTTTTTTCTTCATACTAGTTTAGCAGTCTGCTGACAGTGTCCACCAGGTCCGTTATTATTTTACAGTATATTATATATATAGCAGTACGGTAGGCCATGGCTGTACCTACCTCTGTGTGGTCAGTGCACTCGTCGTCCATAAGTAATATAATACTTTACTATCCATCCATCTACATTGTATACCTGTGGTGGCTTTTTTTTTCTTCATACTAGTTTAGCAGTCTGCTGACAGTGTCCACCAGGTCCGTTATTATATTATACAGTATATTATATATATATATATAGCAGTACGGTAGGCCACGGCTGTACCTACCTCTGTGTCGTCAGTCGTCCTCCATAAGTAATATAATACTATACTATCCATCTACATTGTATACCTGTGGTGGCTTTTAGTTGTGCGCATTAAAATATGGAGAACAAAAATGTGGAGGTTAAAAAAATAGGGAAAGATCAAGATCCACTTCCACCTCGTGCTGAAGCTGCTGCCACTAGTCATGGCCGAGACGATGAAATGCCATCAACGTCGTCTGCCAAGGCCGATGCCCAATGTCATAGTACAGAGCATGTAAAATCCAAAACACAAAAGATCAGTAAAATGACCCAAAAATCAAAATTAAAAGCGTCTGAGGAGAAGCGTAAACTTGCCAATATGCCATTTACGACACGGAGTGGCAAGGAACGGCTGAGGCCCTGGCCTATGTTCATAGCTAGTGGTTCAGCTTCACATGAGGATGGAAGCACTCATCCTCTCGCTAGAAAAAAGAAAAGACTTAAGCTGCCAAAAGCACAGCAAAGAACTGTGCGTTCTTCGAAATCCCAAATCCCAAAGGAGAGTCCAATTGTGTCGGTTGCGATGCCTGACCTTCCCAACACTGGACGGGAAGAGCTTGCGCCTTCCACCATTTGCACGCCCCCTGCAAGTGCTGGAAGGAGCACCCGCAGTCCAGTTCCTGATAGTCAAATTGAAGATGTCAGTGTTGAAGTACACCAGGATGAGGAGGATACGGGTGTTGCTGGCGCTGGGGAGGAAATTGACAAGGAGGATTCTGATGGTGAGGTGGTTTGTTTAAGTCAGGCACCCGGGGAGACACCTGTTGTCCGTGGGAGGAATATGGCCATTGACATGCCTGGTCAAAATACAAAAAAAATCAGCTCTTCAGTGTGGAATTATTTCAACAGAAATGCGGACAACTGGTGTCAAGCCGTGTGTTGCCTTTGTCAAGCTGTAATAAGTAGGGGTAAGGACGTTAACCACCTCGGAACATCCTCCCTTATACGTCACCTGCAGCGCATTCATAATAAGTCAGTGACAAGTTCAAAAACTTTGGGCGACAGCGGAAGCAGTCCACTGACCAGTAAATCCCTTCCTCTTGTAACCAAGCTCGCGCCAACCACACCACCAACTCCCTCAGTGTCAATTTCCTCCTTACCCAGGAAAGCCAATAGTCCTGCAGGCCATGTCACTGGCAAGTCTGACGAGTCCTCTCCTGCCTGGGATTCCTCCGATGCATCCTTGAGTGTAACGCCTACTGCTGCTGGCCCTGCTGTTGTTGCTGCTGGGAGTCGATCGTCATCCCAGAGGGGAAGTCGGAAGACCACTTGTACTACTTCCAGAAAGCAATTGACTGTCCAACAGTCCTTTGCGAGGAAGATGAAATATCACAGCAGTCATCCTGTTGCAAAGCGGATAACTCAGGCCTTGACAACTATGTTGGTGTTAGATGTGCGTCCAGTATCCGCCGTTAGTTCACGGGGAACTAGACAATTGCTTGAGGTAGTGTGCTCCCGTTACCAAATACCATCTAGGTTCCACTTCTCTAGGCAGGCGATACCGAGAATGTACACGGACGTCAGAAAAAGACTCACCAGTGTCCTAAAAAATGCAGTTGTACCCAATGTCCACTTAACCACGGACATGTGGACAAGTGGAGCAGGGCAGACTCAGGACTACATGACTGTGACAGCCCACTGGGTAGATGTATTGCCTCCCGCTGCAAGAACAGCAGCGGCGGCACCAGTAGCAGCATCTCGCAAACGCCAACTCGTTCCTAGGCAGGCTACGCTTTGTATCACCGCTTTCCAGAATACGCACACAGCTGAAAACCTCTTACGGCAACTGAGGAAGATCATCGCAGAATGGCTTACCCCAATTGGACTCTCCTGGGGATTTGTGGCATCGGACAACGCCAGCAATATTGTGCGTGCATTACATCTGGGCAAATTCCAGCACGTCCCATGTTTTGCACATACCTTGAATTTGGTGGTGCAGAATTATTTAAAAAACGACAGGGGCGTGCAAGAGATGCTGTCGGTGGCCAGAAGAATTGCGGGCCACTTTTGGCGTACAGGCAAAAGAAGACTGGAGCACCACCAAAAACACCTGAACCTGCCCTGCCATCATCTGAAGCAAGAGGTGGTAACGAGGTGGAATTCAACCCTCTATATGCTTCAGAGGATGGAGGAGCAGCAAAAGGCCATTCAAGCCTATACATCTGCCCACGATATAGGCAAAGGAGGTGGAATGCACCTGCCTCAAGCACAGTGGAGAATGATTTCAACGTTGTGCAAGGTTCTGCAACCTTTTGAACTTGCCACACGTGAAGTCAGTTCAGACACTGCCAGCCTGAGTCAGGTCATTCCCCTCATCAGGCTTTTGCAGAAGAAGCTGGAGGCATTGAAGGAGGAGCTAAAACAGAGCGATTCCGCTAGCTATGTGGGACTTGTGGATGGAGCCCTTCATTCGCTTAACCAGGATTCACGGGTGGTCAATCTGTTGAAATCAGAGCACTACATTTTGGCCACCGTGCTCGATCCTAGATTTAAAACCTACCTTGGATCTCTCTTTATGGCAGACACAAGTCTGCAGAGGTTCAAAGACCTGCTGGTGAGAAAATTGTCAAGTCAAGCGGAACGCGACCCGTCAACATCTCCTCCTTCACATTCTCCCGCAACTGGGGGTGCGAGGAAAAGGCTACGAATTCCGAGCCCACCTGCTGGCGGTGATGCAGGGCAGTCTGGAGCGACTGCTGATGCTGACATCTGGTCCGGACTGAAGGACCTGCCAACGATTACTGACATGTCGTCTACTGTCACTGCATATGATTCTCTCACCATTGAAAGAATGGTGGAGGATTATATGAGTGACCGCATCCAAGTAGGCACGTCAGACAGTCCGTACGTATACTGGCAGGAAAAAGAGGCAATTTGGAGGCCCTTGCACAAACTGGCTTTATTCTACCTAAGTTGCCCTCCCTCCAGTGTGTACTCCGAAAGAGTGTTTAGTGCCGCCGCTCACCTTGTCAGCAATCGGCGTACGAGGTTACTTCCAGAAAATGTGGAGAAGATCCATCCTGCGTGACACTGCAGTGCCACTCCTAGATGGGCCAGGTGTTTGTGTCGGCCACTAGGGTCGCTTAGCTTAGTCACACAGCTACCTCATTGCGCCTCTTTTTTTCTTTGCATCATGTGCTGTTTGGGGTGTATTTTTTTGAATGGCCATCCTGCGTGACACTGCAGTGCCACTCCTAGATGGGCCAGGTGTTTGTGTCGGCCACTAGGGTCGCTTAGCTTAGTCACACAGCTACCTCATTGCGCCTCTTTTTTTCTTTGCGTCATGTGCTGTTTGGGGAGTATTTTTTTGAAGGGCCATCCTGCGTGACACTGCAGTGCCACTCCTAGATGGGCCAGGTGTTTGTGTCGGCCACTAGGGTCGCTTAGCTTAGCCATCCAGTGACCTCGGTGCAAATTTTAGGACTAAAAATAATATTGTGAGGTGTGAGGTGTTCAGAATAGACTGAAAATGAGTGGAAATTATGGTTATTGAGGTTAATAATACTATGGGATCAAAATGACCCCCAAATTCTATGATTTAAGCTGTTTTTTAGGGTTTTTTGAAAAAAACACCCGAATCCAAAACACACCCGAATTCGACAAAAAAAATTCGGTGAGGTTCTGCCAAAACGCGTCCGAACCCAAAACACGGCCACGGAACCGAACCCAAAACCAAAACGCAAAACCCGAAAAATTTCAGGTGCACATCACTAATTTTTATATAGGCAATCTTTAAATAGTTTAAAAAAAAACCAACACATTTGTTGCAGTATCCCTGAAGAGCGTGTTTCATCCCCATAGGTTTCTATGGGGGATGTGATGCTACCAGATTAGCCATTATCCGCAATGTGAAGCATTCCCGATATTGGCCTCTGCAGCTACCACCATCTAGAAATGGCGGGATGTATTGTAGACTATGGGCTACACACAGCATATCTTTATGGCAAAGAGATCTCCCAGAACCCTCCCCAAAATTGGCCACTGTGCTGTGCCATCATCCTGACTGCAAATGCATAGTAGGGCCATCCATTCACTGAGAACATCACATGGTGTGGCTCCTTTCGTAGCCCATGTCCCTGCAAGTGCTGATTAACTTGACCACTGTGATAGCATATTGCAATGCTATCCTGGGTGCTAATTTTACAGGCAGATCACATTGTATATATGTTCATTGATAAATGGGCCCTTAATTACGTTACCATTGTGACATTAAGGCCTGCAACCATTACACAATAAAAATATGCCACAACCATATCAGTGATTTTGCTTCAGTAACAAACCTAAAACACACTGATATGTTAAGTAGTATTTTTTTTTTATTAAAAGGGATCTCTTAAAAAACTTAATCAGACTTGCTTACATTGGGTTGTTTTGCTAAATAAAATGGAGCCCCTACTGAATGCATCTGTCATCAAGCATGGATATATTTTTCACATGCACATTGGGGGTGATTCCGAGTTGTTCGCTCGCTAGCTGCTTTTAGCAGCATTGCACATGCTAAGCCGCCGCCCTCTGGGAGTGTATCTTAGCTTAGCAGAATTGCGAACGAAAGATTAGCTGAATTGCGAATAGAAATTTCTTAGCAGTTTCTGAGTAGCTCCAGACCAGAGGTTCTCAAACTCAGTCCTCGGGGGCACACACAGTGCATGTTTTGCAGGTCTCCTCACAGAATCGCAAGTGAAATAATTAGCTCCACCTGTGGACCTTTTAAAATGTGTCAGTGAGTAATTAATACACCTGTGCACCTGCTGGGTTACCTGCAAAACATGCACTGTGTGTGCCCCCGAGGACCGAGTTTGAGAACCTCTGCTCCAGACCTACTCACAAATAGCGATCAGTTCAGTCAGTTTCGTTCCTGGTTTGACGTCACACACACGCCCAGCGTTCGCCCAGCCACTCCCCCGTTTCTCCAGACACTCCTGCGTTTTATCCTGGCACGCCTGCGTTTTTCCGCACACACCCAGAAAACGGCCAGTTTCCGCCCTGAAACACCCACTTCCTGTCAATCACACTACGATCACTTCAACGATGAAAAATCTTCGTTCGGACGTGAGTAAATCTACTAAGTTTTGTGCTAAAATACTAACCGCATGCGCACTGCGAACCATGCGCATGCGCATTTTTGCCTTAATCGCTCCGTTGCGAAAATCGGCAACGAGCGAACAACTCGGAATGACCTTCATTATTAGGTGACCAGATTTAATAGAATTTTTTTTTTGCAACACAACAAGAATATATAGTGTCCCAGGGACAGCATAAACATGCCTGACATGGATGTGAAACAGCAGAGTATGGAATCCAGTCCAGGTATTTAGTTTGATCAAGTCTGAGCAACAGCAAACATGACTGTAGATGGTATCCGGACTCTAGGTCGACACCACCTAGGTCGACACACAGTAGGTCAACAGTGGCTAGGTCAACACTAGAAAAAGGTCGACATGACCATTAGGTCGACATACAAAAAGGTCAACATGCGTTTTTCACATATTTTTTTTACTTTTTCATACTTTACGATACATGTGGACTAAGATTGGGAATGGTAACATGTGCAGAGAGAGTTAGATTTGGGTGGGTTATTTTGTTTCTGTGCAAGGTAAATACTGGCTGCTTTATTTTTACACTGCAATTTAGATTTCAGTTTGAACACACCACGCCCAAATCTAACTCTCTCTGCAAATGTTATATCTACTCCACCTGCAGTGCACATAGGGCCTCATTCAGACCCGTTCGCACGCTGCAGTTTTTGCAGCCGTGCGATCGGGTCTGTATTGTGCATGCACACAGGTCGCAATGCGCAGGCGTGTCACTGCCAAGCAACGGGGGTCGCCGGATAGCGATGGCTTCTACGACGGAAGCGATCGCAGGTTTCGATTTGAAGAAGATTGACAGGCAGAAGACGTTCCTGGGTGGCAACTCACCATTTTCTGGGAGTGTCGTAAGAAACGCTGGTGTGTACGGCCGTTTCCTGGGAGGGTTCCTGACGTCAGCTTCTTCAAGGATCATCGCAGCAGGTGAGTAAGTCCTGGGCTGTGTAGAAACGTTTGTGCAGCTCACTGCACAGCCAAACACAGCCCTGCAAAGCCCTAAACCCCTCTCCTGTAGGCGCGACTACCTGGTCGCAGCAGTTCAAAAAATAGCCTGCGTGCGACCAGGTCTGAATTAGGCCCATGGTTTTGCCCAACTGCTAACAAATTTGCTGCTGTGATCAGATCTGAATTGGGCTCAATATGAAGTGATACTTTTGATAGTTGCTACATCCAGGACAATAGAGAGAGATAAATTTGTATTACAATTAGTTACCGCACACATGATTTCTATACATGACAATTTATTAGTTAGTAACTGAGGGGTACATTTACTAAGCAGTGATAAGAGCGGAGAAGTGAGCCAGTGGAGAAATTTCCCCATCAACCAATCAGCAGCTCTGTATCATTTTATAGTATGCAAATTATAGATGTTACTTCAGTGCTGATTGGTTGTCATGGGCAACTTCTCCACTGGCTCACTTCTCTGCTCTTATCACTGCTTAGTAAATGTACCCCTTAGTATATTACCTTGATAGACACAGCGTATGTAATTGCTTATTTACATTAAGATTGTTCTTTGTATCTGTATCTTATAAGTTTTTAAGTGGGTTATATGTGGGGACATTTGCGGGTTGTTAGATATTGTCTTTTCATATTAATGTTGGTGACTTTTAATGGCGGTCGTATTCTAATGATTGACTGTTGCTGCCTGGAAGGGTTACGATCACCTAGACACATGGGGCGTGGTGAGCTACTTTAGATGGTGAGTACATATTGGTGGTCATTCTGAGTTGTTCGCTCGGTAATTTTCTTCGCATCGCAGCGATTTTCCGCTAATTGCGCATGCGCAATGTTCGCACTGCGACAAGTAAATTTGCTAAGAAGTTTGGTATTTTACTCACGGCATTACGAGGTTTTTTTCTTCGTTCTGGTGATCGTAATGTGATTGACAGGAAGTGGGTGTTTCTGGGCGGAAACTGGCCGTTTTATGGGAGTGTATGAAAAAACGCTGCCGTTTTTGGGAAAAACGCGGGAGTGGCTGGAGAAACAGGGGAGTGCCTGGGTGAACGCTGGGTGTGTTTGTGACGTCAAACCAGGAACGAAACTGACTGAACTGATCCCAGTGGCAGAGTAAGTCCCGAGCTACTCAGAAACTGCTTAGAAATTTCTATTCGCAATTTTGAGAATCTTTCATTCGCAATTTTGCTAAGCTAAGATTCACTCCCAGTAGGCGGCGGCTTAGCGTGTGCAATGCTGCTAAAAGCAGCTTGCGAGCGAACAACTCGGAATGAGGGCCATTATGCGTTGTATTTAGGGTCGACAAAAGCACAATATCCGTGCTGAAACGTTACTATCACAGCTATGAAGTAGTAACATTTATTTGAATGGAGAGACGCCGCAGAGGATGGTTATATATTGTTAATCCAGTTTGGGCTCACATCGGGGGACACTTAGCGCAGTAGTTTACCAGTACCCAGGAGTGCCAGGTTTTGGAATATTTAGATTTATAAAGAGAGAGAGAGAGAGAGGATGAGACAGCACTCCAATGCAAGTATAATCAGTGGTGCAGGTTTCAAGTTTCAAAAAGATAATAATATCACCACTCACTGTATCCAAAGAAAAAAAGTAAAAACCAGCACTCACATTTAGTGAAGGGTTTATTAGAAAAATCGGGACTAAACCATAGTCATACACTGTAATGGCGGCAGTGCTGCTGCTACTGCCTTATGATCATACAAGGGAAGGAGGCACAGCCAGGGTCGGGGATGACAGAATATAGTGCTATGGATTGTTTGAGGAGGGGGGCCCAAGTCGGTATCTTGCTTAGGGCCCATGATGGTCTAAATCTGCCTCTGGACACAAGAGATAGTACTCCTGATGATGAACTAGTCACCCCTAGTGATAGGCCAGGGGGATAGCTACTGTTAGGGCTATTTCACACTTGCCAGTTTTGACCGGATAGCAAAAAGACGTCCGAATTTTTGCTGTGTATTTTTTTTTTTTAATTATGTATTAAAACACATGGGTGCTTTCAGAGAGCATGGTCACAGCACAGTCGCCATGTTACAGCTGGAAATATCCACTGACAAGGACGGCTGCTGTGCAGTTTTTTATCATCCGATCAAAACCGGCAAGTGTGAAATAGCCCTTAGGAGTCCTTGAATGGTCTCTGATGAATTTACACTTTCATGCTAATAACTGCTGAAAACTATTCTGTAACCTGTGACTTGCTGATAACTGCTTATGTTCAATTGTGAATTTATTAGTATTACCCACCTGTGGAAAATAAACCTGCAGCGTGAAACTTTTACTCTGCTTGTCACATTTGGGACCAAATGTAATAGAGTGAGAGTTTCAGAAAGTGAGAGATTTGGTAAGGTTTTTCGGGTTTTTTTTAAAGTGCAATCATTTACACTGCAAAACCAGGCTGATCTTGCTGTGTAAATGATCGCCACTTTTAAAAAAAAACCCAGCAAAACCTTACCAAATCTCTCATTTTTGAAACTCTCACACTATTACATTTGGCCCTTGGCATCTGAACAGGAACCCTGTTGCTGGACATTGTTAGGCGGAAAGGAGTCCTGAAAGGTGACTGGACCTATCCACAACAGCAGCAAGATGTGTTGCAGGACGCTACCCACTGTACCATGACTTGGTGAGACTGAGCCACACTGACCACTGCTGAGTAAGTAAGCCAGTAATGCCGGCCATTAATGGCACTTGTTCACAGTGGTAGCTCAAGCCTCCTAACTAGGACAACATCTCTTTCAGTGATGGTCACTGGCTCTGCTCCCTTTTCTGGCCCTGCCCCTTTTCAGCTCTGAACACAAGCCCGGCTGTCATAAGGTGCCTAAACCCACTCATAACTCCACTGCCAGGGGTCACTTCAGGCAGACAGCAGCGCTGGTCACAGCTCACCAAACAAAGACTCCATAATTCCCTGCTCCTGTCTGTCACTCAGCCCACAGCTCTGCACAGCTTTAATGCAGCAGCACACACCACAGGGAACAATGCTCAGGTGGGGGAGTAGTTTGACCAGTCGCCACTGCTAATGCAGTCTTGCCCAGACACTCTCTTTGGCACCACCCTATGCCTGGCAGTCTGTTTACAGACAGATGTATACAGGTCAGCTGTCAGGACACAGGGGGTGTGAGCACTGGAGGGAGGGTACAAAAGAGCATGGCTAACAGCTCTAATAAACGCCAGCCTCCTCTGTCATGTGACCCCCTCTGATGCAGGCACGAGACAGCTGATTTGCTACGCAGAGCCGTGACACTGTCTCATGCCTAATGATTAACAACTAGAGGAGGTACATTAGGCTTCCTGAGCCTTCTCCAAGCATGAGCACATTAACCCCTTGCATGCCATGCAAACCCTTACAGTCAGCATCAAATGCATTTGTAATCTCATTAATGGGATGTGGTTAGCATGCCGGTGGTCAGGATGCTGGTAGTAGAAATACTGGTACCAGAATCCTAGCCCATGACCACAACACCGGCGCAGAAATACCAACATTGCTTTCAATGCCAACACCGGAATCCCAACTGCCGGCATCCTGATCGTTAGAATGCCTGGGCGCAGAGGCGGAACTACCGCCAGTGCAACCAGTGCGTTGCACTGGGGCCCGCCTCTGTCCAGGGGCCCAAAGCATGTAATGAGTCAAACTGACTCATTTCATGCCACTGTGCGCTGCGGGCAACCGCTGTCCGCAGCGCACAGCCGCCCGGAGAGAGGATAGGAGCAGCGGTACGGGGGAGAAGGAGGAGGAGGGAGCCGAAGGAGGGAGCCGCAGCAGCACTTTCTACTGGTGGAGGCGCTGCTGCTGCTGCCCCTCTGCTTCACTATAGGCTGTCTTCCGAGAACAGCCTATAGTGAAGCAGAGGGGCAGCAGCAGCAGCGCCTCCACCAATGACACTGCGCTGCTGCGGCTCCCTCCTCCACCTCCCTCCTCCTCCTTCTCTACTGCCCGGGAATCGTCTGACGCTGCACCGAGGAGCCTGAGCCAGCGGAGAGGGTAAGTATAATTCTTCTTTCTTTCTTTCTTTCTTTCTTTCTTTCTTTCTTTCTTTCTTTCTTTCTTTCTTTCTTTCTTTCTTTCTTTCTTTCTTTCTTTCTTTCTTTCTTTCTTTCTTTCTTGGGACTGCCTGCCGCTATGTGTAAAAATGGGGGACTGCCTGCCGCTATGTGTAAAAATGGGGGACTGCCTGCCGCTATGTGTAAAAATGGGGGACTGCCTGCCGCTATGTGTAAAAATGGGGGACTGCCTGCCGCTATGTGTAAAAAGGGGGAATCTGCCTGCCGCAATGTGTAAAAATGGGGAATCTGCCTGCCGCAATGTGTAAAAAGAGGGAATCTGCCTGCCGTAATGTGTAAAAATGGGGAATCTGACTGTCGCAATGTGTAAAAACGGGGGACTGCCTGCCGCAATGTGTAAAAAGGGGGAATCTGCCTGCCGCAATGTGTAAAAAGGGGGGACTGCCTGCCGTAATGTGTAAAAAGTGGGACGCTGTCTGCCGTAATGTGTAACAAGGGCACGATGTCTGCCGTAATGTTTAAAAAGGGGACGCTGTCTGCCGTTATGTGTAAAAAGTGCACGCTGCCTGCCGTTATGTGTAAAAAGGGGGACGCTGTCTGCCGTTATGTGTAAAAAGTGTATGCTGTCTGCCGCTATGTTTAACAAGGGCACGCTGCCTGCCGTTATGTGTAAAAAGTGTACGCCGTCTGCCGCTATGTGTAACAAGGGCACACTGTCTGCCGTTATGTGTAAAAAGGGGACGCTGTCTCCCGTTATGTGTAAAACCTGCACGCTGTCTGCCGTAATGTGTAAAAAGGGGGATGCTGTATGCCGTAATGTGTAAAAAGGGGGACGCTGTCTGCCGTTATGTGTAAAAAGGGGACGCTGTCTGCCGTAATCTGTAAAAAGAGGAATCTGACCGCTGTAAGGTGTAAAAGGGTCTCTACCTGGTGTAGTGGTGCTACTGTGTGGCGTAATTTGAAGAATGGAGACTACTGTGCACCGTTTTATGAATTGGTATTATTTTGTGGCCACACCCCTTCCCCACGAAGCCACGCCACTATGTATTTTTGCGCGCGCCTACGGCGCGCACTGCCCCTGTTTTGCATGCAGGGGTGGGGCTCCGATGCCGTTTCTTGCACACAGTGCTAAAATGTCTACTTACGGCACTGTTGCTAGGTATCCATTTATCTGGCCCTGAGCAGGTCCCCCTCACCAGATCCTCTCCAGGGGTGAGGGGGTGGACTTGGATGGGATGTGGGGGGGGGGGGGGGCCCAAAGCATTTTGTCGCACCTGGGCCCACCACTCGCTAGTTCCGCCACTGCCTGGGCGAGTTAGGGTTAGGCCACTGGGGTTGTTGGGTTTAGACGCTAGGGGGTGGGTTAGGGTTAGGCAGCATGGGAGGGTTAAGGTTAGGCTGCGTGGAGGGGTGGTTAGGTTAAGGCACTAAGGGGAGGGTTAGGATTAGGTGTTGGGTACGGAGGGTTAGAGTTAGGGGGGGTAAAGGGAGACAGAAAGTATACTTACTACACCCCAGTCTGTATTCTGTGCATAGAGATGGTGCTATCAGTCTTCTGACCGCCAGCATCCTGACTGCGGGCCTCCTGTATGTATTCTCACATTTGCACCACAGTAAATAAAATCATTCACTTAACATATGTCATTTTTTGGAATAGATATATAAACCACATTGACCCTTTCCCTGTCAATCCAGTGTAACCCTGGTGTAATGGATGGGTTACTAAGTAATGACAGCGTGTGCCTCCACCCGAGCTATTTGGAATTTATTATTTCCAGGTGAGCTTGGGAACGCCTCTGTTGTAGATCTAGTGTCAATCCCCCTCTATCTTCCTAATCTATGTATTTCACAGAGGGCCCTAATTAGGATGATCTGGTGACTAATGGAAGTAACTTTCTCTATTTCAGGTTCCAACTCCAATAAGAAGACAACTCCCCTGGTAAGTATATGGTTGTTTACTATTAGTACTTAAACATAGTAATAATTACAAATCATACCTTTCAAAGTCTGCTGGTGTAGTCCTCAGGATGAGTCTTTCTCAACATTAGTAATCTCCTATACAGAAAATAACTGCATGCAATACAAAAAAAAACTTAACAATCCAATAGTCACAGAGACTATCGACCCGGGTTGGTAAAAAATAACAAAAACAGTTAATTATAGCTTATATCATAGCGATTATACTATGGTGCACCATCATCTACCTACACAGTATTTAGTTATGCATAACTATGGTATAGTACTTATACGACCCTCTTTACCATCAGTCCACTACCCTTGGAAAGGTTAGTAGATTAATGGAGTACCTATTCCACTGTATAGGTTTGGCTGGGATAACTTTACAGAGTGACGATCCTTGATCCAGGTAGTTCCCTTTTCAACGACGGAGTGACTAGGTGTCAGTCCTTGGTTGTAATTGGGTACGTAGATATATATTGTTACCTCTGACAATGCTAAATTCCTTTGTCGTATAAACAACCCTTAATGAAGTCTATGAACACAGTACGCTGTTTACTTAAGAAGTACCGTAAGGGTACGCTAGTTGCGTAACGATCGCTTAGCCGTAGGCGAGACGCTCAAGCGTCACGTTCGCTCACGGCCCAGTGATCACAGGACAGCACGTTATTGGTGATGACTAGAGTAATGATTCGCTATGGCGTAGCGGACGCTCGAGACCACGAGGAGATCACCAGCGGCGCAGACGCTCACAACGCTATACCTTTATGTCTAAACCTTTTATCAATGAAATACACAGAATACCTTAATGTGAATACAGGGTGTAAGTGCAACCTTGTGTAACCTGACTAACTACAAAGCTGCTTGAGCGTCACCGACGCTCAAGTGAACACTTAAAACTATAGGAAATACACAGATACTGGTTTAGGGTCCAAAGCCTATTATCTGTATTATAACTATTATACTTGCAAAAAGAATCACAGTACAAATGATACACTACAATATAACAGAGACTTCCTAACCGAATAACTATACAAGAAATACAATACAATACTATGCTGATCTAATACAATACAATACTAGTCAATGGGAGATACGAGAGAAAGAGAAGGGAGAGAGAGAGAGAGAGAGAGAGAGAGACGGAGAGAGAGAGATTGGCTCACAGTAAGACAATATGATTACGGAGAAAAACTTACGCACAAAGGGTATGATCGCATGCGCCTCTGGACATCCAGCTTCCCGATTATCAGCAATGAGAACCGTTTGATGAGAAGTGAAAGCTGGATGCCACAGGCCCGTCTTTTATGCTACTCACACAATGCAATCTAATGGTCCCTACAACCTCATTGTCCATTGGACGCAGGAATTCGGCTTCGCATTATAACAAAAGGTCATAGGGTGATTCATACAGGTGTGCTGTGACGATTTCAAACTGCTCAGGTGGGTGGGAAACTAGGTTTCCCGCCGCATACCTGAGTATGAGTAAATAATAGAAATGGACATAAACTTCTTATGTCCATAACTATCCGCACGAGCGATTAGTACGCTCCAAACCAACACCGGAATATTGTTAATTAAATACTCTTCCGATGGGTACCAAACACTGCTGTATGATTCCTGTTAGACCCTTCGCACAATACAAAGAGGGATTCCTCCGTTCAGGGACATTCTATATTAACCAAACTTTCAGAATCTATCAAAGGGACCATGGTCTACAAACTACATTAATTGTGAAAATATGTAACGAATGAGTCGCACGCCACGGTTACATAAACTCTACCGTAAATACGCATACCGTGCGTCTGCGGGTGCACGCTATTGCGGGTATGCGCCTTCACGGGAGAGCGTACGCATGCGCAGCGCAGACCAGTGTGCGGTGCAAATATGGCAGAGTGTATGGGGATATTTTTCTGACTTTGACACCTCCACTTAGGATCTGGGATAGGGTTGATAAAATATGGTATAGGTGATTCCATGTTTGTTTGAAGTTTCTTTCCTCAATAACGGTAGATTAGGGTATATATTTTCAATTGGTGACCAAGGTTGTGTATGTGATGTGAAAAGTCGATTAGCCTGGCAGGGCTATATTACTTCAAATATTCTCTGGCAACTGCCTTTAATTAGAGATGAGCGGGTTCGGTTCCTCGGAATCCGAACCCGCCCGAACTTCAGTTTTTTTTACACGGGTCCGAGCGACTCGGATCTTCCCGCCTTGCTCGGTTAACCCGAGCGCGCCCGAACGTCATCATCACGCTGTCGGATTCTCGCGAGGCTCGGATTCTATCGCGAGACTCGGATTCTATATAAGGAGCCGCGCGTCGCCGCCATTTTTCACACGTGCATTGAGATTCATAGGGAGAGGACGTGGCTGGCGTCCTCTCCGTTTATAGAGATTCGAGAAGAGAGTGAGACAGAGAGAGACACAGTAGTAATTTTGGGGAGCATTAGGAGGAGTACTACTACTACTAGTACTTGCTGAAGTGATAGAGAGAGATAGTGTGACTGTATTATCTGACTTGTGGGGGAGACACTGACAGTGGGGAGCAGTTAGAGTCTGAGAGCAGGACTCAGGACTCAGGAGTACATATAACGTACAGTGCATACTTTTGCTGCCAGAGTGCCAGCCACACTGCCATTGTTTGTGACCACACTGACCACCAGTATAATATATATTGTGATTGTCTGCTTAGGACTCAGGAGTACTACTTGCAAGTTGCTGATAGTGTGACCAGTGACCTGACCACCAGTTTAATAATCACCACCAGTTTATGAGTTTAATATATATATATATATATATATATATATATATATATATAATTGTATATAATATATATATAATATTGTATACCACCTAGCACCTACCCGTGTTTTTTTTTTTTTTTTCTTTCTTCTTTATACATACTACTATAGTAGCTTACTGTAGCAGTCTGCGGTGCTGCTGAGCTGACAGTGTCCAGCAGGTCCGTCATCAGTCATTACATAATAAATATATAATATATACCTGTCCGGCTGCAGTACTAGTGATATTATATATACATATATATTGATTTCATCTCATTATCATCCAGTCTATATTAGCAGCAGACACAGTACGTTAGTCCACGGCTGTAGCTACCTCTGTGTCGGCACTCGGCAGTCCATCCATAATTGTATACCACCTACCCGTGGTTGTTTTTTTTTTTTCTTTCTTCTTTATACATACTACTATAGTAGCTTACTGTAGCAGTCTGCGGTGCTGCTGAGCTGACAGTGTCCAGCAGGTCCGTCATCAGTCATTACATAATAAATATATAATATATACCTGTCCGGCTGCAGTACTAGTGATATTATATATACATATATATTGATTTCATCTCATTATCATCCAGTCTATATTAGCAGCAGACACAGTACGTTAGTCCACGGCTGTAGCTACCTCTGTGTCGGCACTCGGCAGTCCATCCATAATTGTATACCACCTACCCGTGTTTTTTTTTTTTTTTCTTTCTTCTTTATACATACTACTATAGTAGCTTACTGTAGCAGTCTGCGGTGCTGCTGAGCTGACAGTGTCCAGCTGGTCCGTCATCAGTCATTACATAATAAATATATAATATATACCTGTCCGGCTGCAGTACTAGTGATATTATATATACATATATATTGATTTCATCTCATTATCATCCAGTCTATATTAGCAGCAGACACAGTACGTTAGTCCACGGCTGTAGCTACCTCTGTGTCGGCACTCGGCAGTCCATCCATAATTGTATACCATCTACCCGTGGTTGTTGTTTTTTTCTTTCTTCTTTATACATACTACTATAGTAGCTTACTGTAGCAGTCTGCGGTGCTGCTGAGCTGACAGTGTCCAGCAGGTCCGTCATCAGTCATTACATAATAAATATATAATATATACCTGTCCGGCTGCAGTACTAGTGATATTATATATACATATATATTGATTTCATCTCATTATCATCCAGTCTATATTAGCAGCAGACACAGCACGTTAGTCCACGGCTGTAGCTACCTCTGTGTCGGCACTCGGCAGTCCATCCATAATTGTATACCACCTACCCGTGGTTGTTGTTTTTTTTCTTTCTTCTTTATACATACTACTATAGTAGCTTACTGTAGCAGTCTGCGGTGCTGCTGAGCTGACAGTGTCCAGCAGGTCCGTCATCAGTCATTACATAATAAATATATAATATATACCTGTCCGGCTGCAGTACTAGTGATATTATATATACATATATATTGATTTCATCTCATTATCATCCAGTCTATATTAGCAGCAGACACAGTACATTAGTCCACGGCTGTAGCTACCTCTGTGTCGGCACTCGGCAGTCCATCCATAATTGTATACCACCTACCCGTGGTTGTTTTTTTTTCTTTCTTCTTTATACATACTACTATAGTAGCTTACTGTAGCAGTCTGCGGTGCTGCTGAGCTGACAGTGTCCAGCAGGTCCGTCATCAGTCATTACATAATAAATATATAATATATACCTGTCCGGCTGCAGTACTAGTGATATTATATATACATATATATTGATTTCATCTCATTATCATCCAGTCTATATTAGCAGCAGACACAGTACGGTAGTCCACGGCTGTAGCTACCTCTGTGTCGGCACTCGGCAGTCCATCCATAATTGTATACCACCTACCCGTGGTTGTTTTTTTTTTCTTTCTTCTTTATACATACTACTATAGTAGCTTACTGTAGCAGTCTGCGGTGCTGCTGAGCTGACAGTGTCCAGCAGGTCCGTCATCAGTCATTACATAATAAATATATAATATATACCTGTCCGGCTGCAGTACTAGTGATATTATATATACATATATATTGATTTCATCTCATTATCATCCAGTCTATATTATCAGCAGACACAGTACGTTAGTCCACGGCTGTAGCTACCTCTGTGTCGGCACTCGGCAGTCCATCCATAATTGTATACCACCTACCCGTGGTTGTTGTTTTTTTTTTCTTTCTTCTTTATACATACTACTATAGTAGCTTACTGTAGCAGTCTGCGGTGCTGCTGAGCTGACAGTGTCCAGCAGGTCCGTCATCAGTCATTACATAATAAATATATAATATATACCTGTCCGGCTGCAGTACTAGTGATATTATATATACATATATATTGATTTCATCTCATTATCATCCAGTCTATATTAGCAGCAGACACAGTACGTTAGTCCACGGCTGTAGCTACCTCTGTGTCGGCACTCGGCAGTCCATCCATAATTGTATACCACCTACCCGTGGTTGTTTTTTTTTTCTTTCTTCTTTATACATACTACTATAGTAGCTTACTGTAGCAGTCTGCGGTGCTGCTGAGCTGACAGTGTCCAGCAGGTCCGTCATCAGTCATTACATAATAAATATATAATATATACCTGTCCGGGTGCAGTACTAGTGATATTATATATACATATATATTGATTTCATCTCATTATCATCCAGTCTATATTAGCAGCAGACACAGTACGGTAGTCCACGGCTGTAGCTACCTCTGTGTCGGCACTCGGCAGTCCATCCATAAGTATACTAGTATCCATCCATCTCCATTGTTTACCTGAGGTGCCTTTTAGTTGTGCCTATTAAAATATGGAGAACAAAAATGTTGAGGTTCCAAAATTAGGGAAAGATCAAGATCCACTTCCACCTCGTGCTGAAGCTGCTGCCACTAGTCATGGCCGAGACGATGAAATGCCAGCAACGTCGTCTGCCAAGGCCGATGCCCAATGTCATAGTACAGAGCATGTAAAATCCAAAACAACAAATATCAGTAAAAAAAGGACTCCAAAACCTAAAATAAAATTGTCGGAGGAGAAGCGTAAACTTGCCAATATGCCATTTACCACACGGAGTGGCAAGGAACGGCTGAGGCCCTGGCCTATGTTCATGGCTAGTGGTTCAGCTTCACATGAGGATGGAAGCACTCAGCCTCTCGCTAGAAAAATGAAAAGACTCAAGCTGGCAAAAGCACCGCAAAGAACTGTGCGTTCTTCGAAATCCCAAATCCACAAGGAGAGTCCAATTGTGTCGGTTGTGATGCCTGACCTTCCCAACACTGGACGTGAAGAGCATGCGCCTTCCACCATTTGCACGCCCCCTGCAAGTGCTGGAAGGAGCACCCGCAGTCCAGTTCCTGATAGTCAGATTGAAGATGTCAGTGTTGAAGTACACCAGGATGAGGAGGATATGGGTGTTGCTGGCGCTGGGGAGGAAATTGACCAGGAGGATTCTGATGGTGAGGTGGTTTGTTTAAGTCAGGCACCCGGGGAGACACCTGTTGTCCGTGGGAGGAATAGGGCCGTTGACATGCCTGGTGAAAATACCAAAAAAATCAGCTCTTCGGTGTGGAAGTATTTCAACAGAAATGCGGACAACAGGTGTCAAGCCGTGTGTTGCCTTTGTCAAGCTGTAATAAGTAGGGTTAAGGACGTTAACCACCTCGGAACATCCTCCCTTATACGTCACCTGCAGCGCATTCATAATAAGTCAGTGACAAGTTCAAAAACATGCGCAATGTTCGCACTGCGACAAGTAAATTTGCTAAGAAGTTTGGTATTTTACTCACGGCATTACGAGGTTTTTTTCTTCGTTCTGGTGATCGTAATGTGATTGACAGGAAGTGGGTGTTTCTGGGCGGAAACTGGCCGTTTTATGGGAGTGTATGAAAAAACGCTGCCGTTTCTGGGAAAAACGCGGGAGTGGCTGGAGAAACAGGGGAGTGCCTGGGTGAACGCTGGGTGTGTTTGTGACGTCAAACCAGGAACGAAACTGACTGAACTGATCCCAGTGGCAGAGTAAGTCCCGAGCTACTCAGAAACTGCTTAGAAATTTCTATTTGCAATTTTGAGAATCTTTCATTCGCAATTTTGCTAAGCTAAGATTCACTCCCAGTAGGCGGCGGCTTAGCGTGTGCAATGCTGCTAAAAGCAGCTTGCGAGCGAACAACTCGGAATGAGGGCCATTATGCGTTGTATTTAGGGTCGACAAAAGCACAATATCCGTGCTGAAACGTTACTATCACAGCTATGAAGTAGTAACATTTATTTGAACGGAGAGACGCCGCAGAGGATGGTTATATATTGTTAATCCAGTTTGGGCTCACATCGGGGGACACTTAGCGCAGTAGTTTACCAGTACCCAGGAGTGCCAGGTTTTGGAATATTTAGATT
Source organism: Pseudophryne corroboree (assembly GCF_028390025.1). Lineage (NCBI taxonomy): Eukaryota > Metazoa > Chordata > Amphibia > Anura > Myobatrachidae > Pseudophryne > Pseudophryne corroboree. Next base: position 364,670,671 of record NC_086450.1, on the reverse strand, counting down.
TATAAAGAGAGAGAGAGAGAGGATGAGACAGCACTCCAATGCAAGTATAATCAGTGGTGCAGGTTTCAAGTTTCAAAAAGATAATAATATCACCACTCACTGTATCCAAAGAAAAAAAGTAAAAACCAGCACTCACATTTAGTGAAGGGTTTATTAGAAAAATCGGGACTAAACCATAGTCATACACTGTAATGGCGGCAGTGCTGCTGCTACTGCCTTATGATCATACAAGGGAAGGAGGCACAGCCAGGGTCGGGGATGACAGAATATAGTGCTATGGATTGTTTGAGGAGGGGGGCCCAAGTCGGTATCTTGCTTAGGGCCCATGATGGTCTAAATCTGCCTCTGGACACAAGAGATAGTACTCCTGATGATGAACTAGTCACCCCTAGTGATAGGCCAGGGGGATAGCTACTGTTAGGGCTATTTCACACTTGCCAGTTTTGACCGGATAGCAAAAAGACGTCCGAATTTTTGCTGTGTATCTTTTTTTTTTAAATTATGTATTAAAACACATGGGTGCTTTCAGAGAGCATGGTCACAGCACAGTCGCCATGTTACAGCTGGAAATATCCACTGACAAGGACGGCTGCTGTGCAGTTTTTTATCATCCGATCAAAACCGGCAAGTGTGAAATAGCCCTTAGGAGTCCTTGAATGGTCTCTGATGAATTTACACTTTCATGCTAATAACTGCTGAAAACTATTCTGTAACCTGTGACTTGCTGATAACTGCTTATGTTCAATTGTGAATTTATTAGTATTACCCACCTGTGGAAAATAAACCTGCAGCGTGAAACTTTTACTCTGCTTGTCACATTTGGGACCAAATGTAATAGAGTGAGAGTTTCAGAAAGTGAGAGATTTGGTAAGGTTTTTCGGGTTTTTTTTAAAGTGCAATCATTTACACTGCAAAACCAGGCTGATCTTGCTGTGTAAATGATCGCCACTTTTAAAAAAAAAACCAGCAAAACCTTACCAAATCTCTCATTTTTGAAACTCTCACACTATTACATTTGGCCCTTGGCATCTGAACAGGAACCCTGTTGCTGGACATTGTTAGGCGGAAAGGAGTCCTGAAAGGTGACTGGACCTATCCACAACAGCAGCAAGATGTGTTGCAGGACGCTACCCACTGTACCATGACTTGGTGAGACTGAGCCACACTGACCACTGCTGAGTAAGTAAGCCAGTAATGCCGGCCATTAATGGCACTTGTTCACAGTGGTAGCTCAAGCCTCCTAACTAGGACAACATCTCTTTCAGTGATGGTCACTGGCTCTGCTCCCTTTTCTGGCCCTGCCCCTTTTCAGCTCTGAACACAAGCCCGGCTGTCATAAGGTGCCTAAATCCACTCATAACTCCACTGCCAGGGGTCACTTCAGGCAGACAGCAGCGCTGGTCACAGCTCACCAAACAAAGACTCCATAATTCCCTGCTCCTGTCTGTCACTCAGCCCACAGCTCTGCACAGCTTTAATGCAGCAGCACACACCACAGGGAACAATGCTCAGGTGGGGGAGTAGTTTGACCAGTCGCCACTGCTAATGCAGTCTTGCCCAGACACTCTCTTTGGCACCACCTTATGCCTGGCAGTCTGTTTACAGACAGATGTATACAGGTCAGCTGTCAGGACACAGGGGGTGTGAGCACTGGAGGGAGGGTACAAAAGAGCATGGCTAACAGCTCTAATAAACGCCAGCCTCCTCTGTCATGTGACCCCCTCTGATGCAGGCACGAGACAGCTGATTTGCTACGCAGAGCCGTGACACTGTCTCATGCCTAATGATTAACAACTAGAGGAGGTACATTAGGCTTCCTGAGCCTTCTCCAAGCATGAGCACATTAACCCCTTGCATGCCATGCAAACCCTTACAGTCAGCATCAAATGCATTTGTAATCTCATTAATGGGATGTGGTTAGCATGCCGGTGGTCAGGATGCTGGTAGTAGAAATACTGGTACCAGAATCCTAGCCCATGACCACAACACCGGCGCAGAAATACCAACATTGCTTTCAATGCCAACACCGGAATCCCAACTGCCGGCATCCTGATCGTTAGAATGCCTGGGCGCAGAGGCGGAACTACCGCCAGTGCAACCAGTGCGTTGCACTGGGGCCCGCCTCTGTCCAGGGGCCCAAAGCATGTAATGAGTCAAACTGACTCATTACATGCCACTGTGCGCTGCGGGCAACCGCTGTCCGCAGCGCACAGCCGCCCGGAGAGAGGAGAGGAGCAGCGGTACGGGGGAGAAGGAGGAGGAGGGAGCCGAAGGAGGGAGCCGCAGCAGCACTTTCTACTGGTGGAGGCGCTGCTGCTGCTGCCCCTCTGCTTCACTATAGGCTGTCTTCCGAGAACAGCCTATAGTGAAGCAGAGGGGCAGCAGCAGCAGCGCCTCCACCAATGACACTGCGCTGCTGCGGCTCCCTCCTCCACCTCCCTCCTCCTCCTTCTCTACTGCCCGGGAATCGTCTGACGCTGCACCGAGGAGCCTGAGCCAGCGGAGAGGGTAAGTATAATTCTTCTTTCTTTCTTTCTGTTTCTTTCTTTCTTTCTTTCTTTCTTTCTTGGGACTGCCTGCCGCAATGTGTAAAAATGGGGGACTGCCTGCCGCTATGTGTAAAAATGGGGGACTGCCTGCCGCTATGTGTAAAAAGGGGGAATCTGCCTGCCGCAATGTGTAAAAATGGGGAATCTGCCTGCCGCAATGTGTAAAAAGAGGGAATCTGCCTGCCGTAATGTGTAAAAATGGGGAATCTGACTGTCGCAATGTGTAAAAATGGGGGACTGCCTGCCGCAATGTGTAAAAAGGGGGAATCTGCCTGCCGCAATGTGTAAAAAGGGGGGACTGCCTGCCGTAATGTGTAAAAAGTGGGACGCTGTCTGCCGTAATGTGTAACAAGGGCACGATGTCTGCCGTAATGTTTAAAAAGGGGACGCTGTCTGCCGTTATGTGTAAAAAGTGCACGCTGCCTGCCGTAATGTGTAAAAAGGGGGACGCTGTCTGCCGTTATGTGTAAAAAGTGTATGCTGTCTGCCGCTATGTTTAACAAGGGCACGCTGTCTGCCGTTATGTGTAAAAAGTGTACGCCGTCTGCCGCTATGTTTAACAAGGGCACGCTGTCTGCCGTTATGTGTAAAAAGTGTACGCCGTCTGCCGCTATGTGTAACAAGGGCACGCTGTCTGCCGTTATGTGTAAAATGGGGACGCTGTCTCCCGTTATGTGTAAAACCTGCACGCTGTCTGCCGTAATGTGTAAAAAGGGGGATGCTGTCTGCCGTAATGTGTAAAAAGGGGGACGCTGTCTGCCGTAATGTGTAAAAAGGGGACGCTGTCTGCCGTAATCTGTAAAAAGAGGAATCTGACCGCTGTAAGGTGTAAAAGGGTCTCTACCTGGTGTAGTGGTGCTACTGTGCGGCGTAATTTGAAGAATGGAGACTACTGTGCACCGTTTTATGAATTGGTATTATTTTGTGGCCACACCCCTTCCCCACGAAGCCACGCCACTATGTATTTTTGCGCGCGCCTACGGCGCGCACTGCCCCTGTTTTGCATGCAGGGGTGGGGCTCCGATGCCGTTTCTTGCACACAGTGCTAAAATGTCTACTTACGGCACTGTTGCTAGGTATCCATTTATCTGGCCCTGAGCAGGTCCCCCTCACCAGATCCTCTCCAGGGGTGAGGGGGTGGACTTGGATGGGATGTGGGGGGGGGGGGGGGGGCAAAGCATTTTGTCGCACCTGGGCCCACCACTCGCTAGTTCCGCCACTGCCTGGGCGAGTTAGGGTTAGGCCACTGGGGTTGTTGGGTTTAGACGCTAGGGGGTGGGTTAGGGTTAGGCAGCATGGGAGGGTTAAGGTTAGGCTGCGTGGAGGGGTGGTTAGGTTAAGGCACTAAGGGGAGGGTTAGGATTAGGTGTTGGGTACGGAGGGTTAGAGTTAGGGGGGGTAAAGGGAGACAGAAAGTATACTTACTACACCCCAGTCTGTATTCTGTGCATAGAGATGGTGCTATCAGTCTTCTGACCGCCAGCATCCTGACTGCGGGCCTCCTGTATGTATTCTCACATTTGCACCACAGTAAATAAAATCATTCACTTAACATATGTCATTTTTTGGAATAGATATATAAACCACATTGACCCTTTCCCTGTCAATCCAGTGTAACCCTGGTGTAATGGATGGGTTACTAAGTAATGACAGCGTGTGCCTCCACCCGAGCTATTTGGAATTTATTATTTCCAGGTGAGCTTGGGAACGCCTCTGTTGTAGATCTAGTGTCAATCCCCCTCTATATTCCTAATCTATGTATTTCACAGAGGGCCCTAATTAGGATGATCTGGTGACTAATGGAAGTAACTTTCTCTATTTCAGGTTCCAACTCCAATAAGAAGACAACTCCCCTGGTAAGTATATGGTTGTTTACTATTAGTACTTAAACATAGTAATAATTACAAATCATACCTTTCAAAGTCTGCTGGTGTAGTCCTCAGGATGAGTCTTTCTCAACATTAGTAATCTCCTATACAGAAAATAACTGCATGCAATACAAAAAAAAACTTAACAATCCAATAGTCACAGAGACTATCGACCCGGGTTGGTAAAAAATAACAAAAACAGTTAATTATAGCTTATATCATAGCGATTATACTATGGTGCACCATCATCTACCTACACAGTATTTAGTTATGCATAACTATGGTATAGTACTTATACGACCCTCTTTACCATCAGTCCACTACCCTTGGAAAGGTCAGTAGATTAATGGAGTACCTATTCCACTGTATAGGTTTGGCTGGGATAACTTTACAGAGTGACGATCCTTGATCCAGGTAGTTCCCTTTTCAACGACGGAGTGACTAGGAGTCAGTCCTTGGTTGTAATTGGGTACGTAGATATATATTGTTACCTCCACTTAGGATCTGGGATAGGGTTGATAAAATATGGTATAGGTGATTCCATGTTTGTTTGAAGTTTCTTTCCTCAATAACGGTAGATTAGGGTATATATTTTCAATTGGTGACCAAGGTTGTGTATGTGATGTGAAAAGTCGATTAGCCTGGCAGGGCTATATTACTTCAAATATTCTCTGGCAACTGCCTTTAATTAGAGATGAGCGGGTTCGGTTCCTCGGAATCCGAACCCGCCCGAACTTCAGTTTTTTTTACACGGGTCCGAGCGACTCGGATCTTCCCGCCTTGCTCGGTTAACCCGAGCGCGCCCAAACGTCATCATCACGCTGTCGGATTCTCGCGAGGCTCGGATTCTATCGCGAGACTCGGATTCTATATAAGGAGCCGCGCGTCGCCGCCATTTTTCACACGTGCATTGAGATTCATAGGGAGAGGACATGGCTGGCGTCCTCTCCGTTTATAGAGATTCGAGAAGAGAGTGAGACAGAGAGAGACACAGTAGTAATTTTGGGGAGCATTAGGAGGAGTACTACTACTACTAGTACTTGCTGAAGTGATAGAGAGAGATAGTGTGACTGTATTATCTGACTTGTGGGGGAGACACTGACAGTGGGGAGCAGTTAGAGTCTGAGAGCAGGACTCAGGACTCAGGAGTACATATAACGTACAGTGCACACTTTTGCTGCCAGAGTGCCAGCCACACTGCCATTGTTTGTGACCACACTGACCACCAGTATAATATATATTGTGATTGTCTGCTTAGGACTCAGGAGTACTACTTGCAAGTTGCTGATAGTGTGACCAGTGACCTGACCACCAGTTTAATAATCACCACCAGTTTATGAGTTTAATATATATATATAATTGTATATAATATATATATAATATTGTATACCACCTAGCACCTACCCGTGTTTTTTTTTTTTTTTCTTTCTTCTTTATACATACTACTATAGTAGCTTACTGTAGCAGTCTGCGGTGCTGCTGAGCTGACAGTGTCCAGCAGGTCCGTCATCAGTCATTACATAATAAATATATAATATATACCTGTCCGGCTGCAGTACTAGTGATATTATATATACATATATATTGATTTCATCTCATTATCATCCAGTCTATATTAGCAGCAGACACAGTACGTTAGTCCACGGCTGTAGCTACCTCTGTGTCGGCACTCGGCAGTCCATCCATAATTGTATACCACCTACCCGTGGTTGTTTTTTTTTTCTTTCTTCTTTATACATACTACTATAGTAGCTTACTGTAGCAGTCTGCGGTGCTGCTGAGCTGACAGTGTCCAGCAGGTCCGTCATCAGTCATTACATAATAAATATATAATATATACCTGTCCGGCTGCAGTACTAGTGATATTATATATACATATATATTGATTTCATCTCATTATCATCCAGTCTATATTAGCAGCAGACACAGTACGTTAGTCCACGGCTGTAGCTACCTCTGTGTCGGCACTCGGCAGTCCATCCATAATTGTATACCACCTACCCATGGTTGTTGTTTTTTTCTTTCTTCTTTATACATACTACTATAGTAGCTTACTGTAGCAGTCTGCGGTGCTGCTGAGCTGACAGTGTCCAGCAGGTCCGTCATCAGTCATTACATAATAAATATATAATATATACCTGTCCGGCTGCAGTACTAGTGATATTATATATACATATATATTGATTTCATCTCATTATCATCCAGTCTATATTAGCAGCAGACACAGTACGGTAGTCCACGGCTGTAGCTACCTCTGTGTCGGCACTCGGCAGTCCATCCATAAGTATACTAGTATCCATCCATCTCCATTGTTTACCTGAGGTGCCTTTTAGTTGTGCCTATTAAAATATGGAGAACAAAAATGTTGAGGTTCCAAAATTAGGGAAAGATCAAGATCCACTTCCACCTCGTGCTGAAGCTGCTGCCACTAGTCATGGCCGAGACGATGAAATGCCAGCAACGTCGTCTGCCAAGGCCGATGCCCAATGTCATAGTACAGAGCATGTAAAATCCAAAACACCAAATATCAGTAAAAAAAGGACTCCAAAACCTAAAATAAAATTGTCGGAGGAGAAGCGTAAACTTGCCAATATGCCATTTACCACACGGAGTGGCAAGGAACGGCTGAGGCCCTGGCCTATGTTCATGGCTAGTGGTTCAGCTTCACATGAGGATGGAAGCACTCAGCCTCTCGCTAGAAAAATGAAAAGACTCAAGCTGGCAAAAGCACCGCAAAGAACTGTGCGTTCTTCGAAATCCCAAATCCACAAGGAGAGTCCAATTGTGTCGGTTGTGATGCCTGACCTTCCCAACACTGGACGTGAAGAGCATGCGCCTTCCACCATTTGCACGCCCCCTGCAAGTGCTGGAAGGAGCACCCGCAGTCCAGTTCCTGATAGTCAGATTGAAGATGTCAGTGTTGAAGTACACCAGGATGAGGAGGATATGGGTGTTGCTGGCGCTGGGGAGGAAATTGACCAGGAGGATTCTGATGGTGAGGTGGTTTGTTTAAGTCAGGCACCCGGGGAGACACCTGTTGTCCGTGGGAGGAATAGGGCCGTTGACATGCCTGGTGAAAATACCAAAAAAATCAGCTCTTCGGTGTGGAAGTATTTCAACAGAAATGCGGACAACAGGTGTCAAGCCGTGTGTTGCCTTTGTCAAGCTGTAATAAGTAGGGGTAAGGACGTTAACCACCTCGGAACATCCTCCCTTATACGTCACCTGCAGCGCATTCATAATAAGTCAGTGACAAGTTCAAAAACATGCGCAATGTTCGCACTGCGACAAGTAAATTTGCTAAGAAGTTTGGTATTTTACTCACGGCATTACGAGGTTTTTTTCTTCGTTCTGGTGATCGTAATGTGATTGACAGGAAGTGGGTGTTTCTGGGCGGAAACTGGCCGTTTTATGGGAGTGTATGAAAAAACGCTGCCGTTTCTGGGAAAAACGCGGGAGTGGCTGGAGAAACAGGGGAGTGCCTGGGTGAACGCTGGGTGTGTTTGTGACGTCAAACCAGGAACGAAACTGACTGAACTGATCCCAGTGGCAGAGTAAGTCCCGAGCTACTCAGAAACTGCTTAGAAATTTCTATTCGCAATTTTGAGAATCTTTCATTCGCAATTTTGCTAAGCTAAGATTCACTCCCAGTAGGCGGCGGCTTAGCGTGTGCAATGCTGCTAAAAGCAGCTTGCGAGCGAACAACTCGGAATGAGGGCCATTATGCGTTGTATTTAGGGTCGACAAAAGCACAATATCCGTGCTGAAACGTTACTATCACAGCTATGAAGTAGTAACATTTATTTGAACGGAGAGACGCCGCAGAGGATGGTTATATATTGTTAATCCAGTTTGGGCTCACATCGGGGGACACTTAGCGCAGTAGTTTACCAGTACCCAGGAGTGCCAGGTTTTGGAATATTTAGATTTATAAAGAGAGAGAGAGAGAGAGGATGAGACAGCACTCCAATGCAAGTATAATCAGTGGTGCAGGTTTCAAGTTTCAAAAAGATAATAATATCACCACTCACTGTATCCAAAGAAAAAAAGTAAAAACCAGCACTCACATTTAGTGAAGGGTTTATTAGAAAAATCGGGACTAAACCATAGTCATACACTGTAATGGCGGCAGTGCTGCTGCTACTGCCTTATGATCATACAAGGGAAGGAGGCACAGCCAGGGTCGGGGATGACAGAATATAGTGCTATGGATTGTTTGAGGAGGGGGGCCCAAGTCGGTATCTTGCTTAGGGCCCATGATGGTCTAAATCTGCCTCTGGACACAAGAGATAGTACTCCTGATGATGAACTAGTCACCCCTAGTGATAGGCCAGGGGGATAGCTACTGTTAGGGCTATTTCACACTTGCCAGTTTTGACCGGATAGCAAAAAGACGTCCGAATTTTTGCTGTGTATTTTATTTTTTTAATTATGTATTAAAACACATGGGTGCTTTCAGAGAGCATGGTCACAGCACAGTCGCCATGTTACAGCTGGAAATATCCACTGACAAGGACGGCTGCTGTGCAGTTTTTTATCATCCGATCAAAACCGGCAAGGGTGAAATAGCCCTTAGGAGTCCTTGAATGGTCTCTGATGAATTTACACTTTCATGCTAATAACTGCTGAAAACTATTCTGTAACCTGTGACTTGCTGATAACTGCTTATGTTCAATTGTGAATTTATTAGTATTACCCACCTGTGGAAAATAAACCTGCAGCGTGAAACTTTTACTCTGCTTGTCACATTTGGGACCAAATGTAATAGAGTGAGAGTTTCAGAAAGTGAGAGATTTGGTAAGGTTTTTCGGGTTTTTTTTAAAGTGCAATCATTTACACTGCAAAACCAGGCTGATCTTGCTGTGTAAATGATCGCCACTTTTAAAAAAAAACCCAGCAAAACCTTACCAAATCTCTCATTTTTGAAACTCTCACACTATTACATTTGGCCCTTGGCATCTGAACAGGAACCCTGTTGCTGGACATTGTTAGGCGGAAAGGAGTCCTGAAAGGTGACTGGACCTATCCACAACAGCAGCAAGATGTGTTGCAGGACGCTACCCACTGTACCATGACTTGGTGAGACTGAGCCACACTGACCACTGCTGAGTAAGTAAGCCAGTAATGCCGGCCATTAATGGCACTTGTTCACAGTGGTAGCTCAAGCCTCCTAACTAGGACAACATCTCTTTCAGTGATGGTCACTGGCTCTGCTCCCTTTTCTGGCCCTGCCCCTTTTCAGCTCTGAACACAAGCCCGGCTGTCATAAGGTGCCTAAACCCACTCATAACTCCACTGCCAGGGGTCACTTCAGGCAGACAGCAGCGCTGGTCACAGCTCACCAAACAAAGACTCCATAATTCCCTGCTCCTGTCTGTCACTCAGCCCACAGCTCTGCACAGCTTTAATGCAGCAGCACACACCACAGGGAACAATGCTCAGGTGGGGGAGTAGTTTGACCAGTCGCCACTGCTAATGCAGTCTTGCCCAGACACTCTCTTTGGCACCACCCTATGCCTGGCAGTCTGTTTACAGACAGATGTATACAGGTCAGCTGTCAGGACACAGGGGGTGTGAGCACTGGAGGGAGGGTACAAAAGAGCATGGCTAACAGCTCTAATAAACGCCAGCCTCCTCTGTCATGTGACCCCCTCTGATGCAGGCACGAGACAGCTGACTTGCTACGCAGAGCCGTGACACTGTCTCATGCCTAATGATTAACAACTAGAGGAGGTACATTAGGCTTCCTGAGCCTTCTCCAAGCATGAGCACATTAACCCCTTGCATGCCATGCAAACCCTTACAGTCAGCATCAAATGCATTTGTAATCTCATTAATGGGATGTGGTTAGCATGCCGGTGGTCAGGATGCTGGTAGTAGAAATACTGGTACCAGAATCCTAGCCCATGACCACAACACCGGCGCAGAAATACCAACATTGCTTTCAATGCCAACACCGGAATCCCAACTGCCGGCATCCTGATCGTTAGAATGCCTGGGCGCAGAGGCGGAACTACCGCCAGTGCAACCAGTGCGTTGCACTGGGGCCCGCCTCTGTCCAGGGGCCCAAAGCATGTAATGAGTCAAACTGACTCATTACATGCCACTGTGCGCTGCGGGCAACCGCTGTCCGCAGCGCACAGCCGCCCGGAGAGAGGAGAGGAGCAGCGGTACGGGGGAGAAGGAGGAGGAGTGAGCCGAAGGAGGGAGCCGCAGCAGCACTTTCTACTGGTGGAGGCGCTGCTGCTGCTGCCCCTCTGCTTCACTATAGGCTGTCTTCCGAGAACAGCCTATAGTGAAGCAGAGGGGCAGCAGCAGCAGCGCCTCCACCAATGACACTGCGCTGCTGCGGCTCCCTCCTCCACCTCCCTCCTCCTCCTTCTCTACTGCCCGGGAATCGTCTGACGCTGCACCGAGGAGCCTGAGCCAGCGGAGAGGGTAAGTATAATTCTTCTTTCTTTCTTTCTTTCTTTCTTTCTTTCTTTCTTTCTTTCTTTCTTTCTTTCTTTCTTTCTTTCTTTCTTTCTTTCTTTCTTGGGACTGCCTGCCGCTATGTGTAAAAATGGGGGACTGCCTGCCGCTATGTGTAAAAATGGGGGACTGCCTGCCGCTATGTGTAAAAAGGGGGAATCTGCCTGCCGCAATGTGTAAAAAGGGGGAATCTGCCTGCCGCAATGTGTAAAAATGGGGAATCTGCCTGCCGCAATTTGTAAAAAGAGGGAATCTGCCTGCCGTAATGTGTAAAAATGGGGAATCTGACTGTCGCAATGTGTAAAAACGGGGGACTGCCTGCCGCAATGTGTAAAAAGGGGGAATCTGCCTGCCGCAATGTGTAAAAAGGGGGGACTGCCTGCCGTAATGTGTAAAAAGTGGGACGCTGTCTGCCGTAATGTGTAAAAAGTGTACGCCGTCTGCCGCTATGTGTAACAAGGGCACGCCGTCTGCCGTTATGTGTAAAAAGGGGACGCTGTCTCCCGTTATGTGTAAAACCTGCACGCTGTCTGCCGTAATGTGTAAAAAGGGGGATGCTGTATGCCGTAATGTGTAAAAAGGGGGACGCTGTCTGCCGTAATGTGTAAAAAGGGGACGCTGTCTGCCGTAATCTGTAAAAAGAGGAATCTGACCGCTGTAAGGTGTAAAAGGGTCTCTACCTGGTGTAGTGGTGCTACTGTGCGGCGTAATTTGAAGAATGGAGACTACTGTGCACCATTTTATGAATTGGTATTATTTTGTGGCCACACCCCTTCCCCACGAAGCCACGCCACTATGTATTTTTGCGCGCGCCTACGGCGCGCACTGCCCCTGTTTTGCATGCAGGGGTGGGGCTCCGATGCCGTTTCTTGCACACAGTGCTAAAATGTCTACTTACGGCACTGTTGCTAGGTATCCATTTATCTGGCCCTGAGCAGGTCCCCCTCACCAGATCCTCTCCAGGGGTGAGGGGGTGGACTTGGATGGGATGTGGGGGGGGGGGGGGGGGCAAAGCATTTTGTCGCACCTGGGCCCACCACTCGCTAGTTCCGCCACTGCCTGGGCGAGTTAGGGTTAGGCCACTGGGGTTGTTGGGTTTAGACGCTAGGGGGTGGGTTAGGGTTAGGCAGCATGGGAGGGTTAAGGTTAGGCTGCGTGGAGGGGTGGTTAGGTTAAGGCACTAAGGGGAGGGTTAGGATTAGGTGTTGGGTACGGAGGGTTAGAGTTAGGGGGGGTAAAGGGAGACAGAAAGTATACTTACTACACCCCAGTCTGTATTCTGTGCATAGAGATGGTGCTATCAGTCTTCTGACCGCCAGCATCCTGACTGCGGGCCTCCTGTATGTATTCTCACATTTGCACCACAGTAAATAAAATCATTCACTTAACATATGTCATTTTTTGGAATAGATATATAAACCACATTGACCCTTTCCCTGTCAATCCAGTGTAACCCTGGTGTAATGGATGGGTTACTAAGTAATGACAGCGTGTGCCTCCACCCGAGCTATTTGGAATTTATTATTTCCAGGTGAGCTTGGGAACGCCTCTGTTGTAGATCTAGTGTCAATCCCCCTCTATATTCCTAATCTATGTATTTCACAGAGGGCCCTAATTAGGATGATCTGGTGACTAATGGAAGTAACTTTCTCTATTTCAGGTTCCAACTCCAATAAGAAGACAACTCCCCTGGTAAGTATATGGTTGTTTACTATTAGTACTTAAACATAGTAATAATTACAAATCATACCTTTCAAAGTCTGCTGGTGTAGTCCTCAGGATGAGTCTTTCTCAACATTAGTAATCTCCTATACAGAAAATAACTGCATGCAATACAAAAAAAAACTTAACAATCCAATAGTCACAGAGACTATCGACCCGGGTTGGTAAAAAATAACAAAAACAGTTAATTATAGCTTATATCATAGCGATTATACTATGGTGCACCATCATCTACCTACACAGTATTTAGTTATGCATAACTATGGTATAGTACTTATACGACCCTCTTTACCATCAGTCCACTACCCTTGGAAAGGTCAGTAGATTAATGGAGTACCTATTCCACTGTATAGGTTTGGCTGGGATAACTTTACAGAGTGACGATCCTTGATCCAGGTAGTTCCCTTTTCAACGACGGAGTGACTAGGAGTCAGTCCTTGGTTGTAATTGGGTACGTAGATATATATTGTTACCTCCACTTAGGATCTGGGATAGGGTTGATAAAATATGGTATAGGTGATTCCATGTTTGTTTGAAGTTTCTTTCCTCAATAACGGTAGATTAGGGTATATATTTTCAATTGGTGACCAAGGTTGTGTATGTGATGTGAAAAGTCGATTAGCCTGGCAGGGCTATATTACTTCAAATATTCTCTGGCAACTGCCTTTAATTAGAGATGAGCGGGTTCGGTTCCTCGGAATCCGAACCCGCCCGAACTTCAGTTTTTTTTACACGGGTCCGAGCGACTCGGATCTTCCCGCCTTGCTCGGTTAACCCGAGCGCGCCCAAACGTCATCATCACGCTGTCGGATTCTCGCGAGGCTCGGATTCTATCGCGAGACTCGGATTCTATATAAGGAGCCGCGCGTCGCCGCCATTTTTCACACGTGCATTGAGATTCATAGGGAGAGGACATGGCTGGCGTCCTCTCCGTTTATAGAGATTCGAGAAGAGAGTGAGACAGAGAGAGACACAGTAGTAATTTTGGGGAGCATTAGGAGGAGTACTACTACTACTAGTACTTGCTGAAGTGATAGAGAGAGATAGTGTGACTGTATTATCTGACTTGTGGGGGAGACACTGACAGTGGGGAGCAGTTAGAGTCTGAGAGCAGGACTCAGGACTCAGGAGTACATATAACGTACAGTGCACACTTTTGCTGCCAGAGTGCCAGCCACACTGCCATTGTTTGTGACCACACTGACCACCAGTATAATATATATTGTGATTGTCTGCTTAGGACTCAGGAGTACTACTTGCAAGTTGCTGATAGTGTGACCAGTGACCTGACCACCAGTTTAATAATCACCACCAGTTTATGAGTTTAATATATATATATAATTGTATATAATATATATATAATATTGTATACCACCTAGCACCTACCCGTGTTTTTTTTTTTTTTTCTTTCTTCTTTATACATACTACTATAGTAGCTTACTGTAGCAGTCTGCGGTGCTGCTGAGCTGACAGTGTCCAGCAGGTCCGTCATCAGTCATTACATAATAAATATATAATATATACCTGTCCGGCTGCAGTACTAGTGATATTATATATACATATATATTGATTTCATCTCATTATCATCCAGTCTATATTAGCAGCAGACACAGTACGTTAGTCCACGGCTGTAGCTACCTCTGTGTCGGCACTCGGCAGTCCATCCATAATTGTATACCACCTACCCGTGGTTGTTTTTTTTTTCTTTCTTCTTTATACATACTACTATAGTAGCTTACTGTAGCAGTCTGCGGTGCTGCTGAGCTGACAGTGTCCAGCAGGTCCGTCATCAGTCATTACATAATAAATATATAATATATACCTGTCCGGCTGCAGTACTAGTGATATTATATATACATATATATTGATTTCATCTCATTATCATCCAGTCTATATTAGCAGCAGACACAGTACGTTAGTCCACGGCTGTAGCTACCTCTGTGTCGGCACTCGGCAGTCCATCCATAATTGTATACCACCTACCCATGGTTGTTGTTTTTTTCTTTCTTCTTTATACATACTACTATAGTAGCTTACTGTAGCAGTCTGCGGTGCTGCTGAGCTGACAGTGTCCAGCAGGTCCGTCATCAGTCATTACATAATAAATATATAATATATACCTGTCCGGCTGCAGTACTAGTGATATTATATATACATATATATTGATTTCATCTCATTATCATCCAGTCTATATTAGCAGCAGACACAGTACGGTAGTCCACGGCTGTAGCTACCTCTGTGTCGGCACTCGGCAGTCCATCCATAAGTATACTAGTATCCATCCATCTCCATTGTTTACCTGAGGTGCCTTTTAGTTGTGCCTATTAAAATATGGAGAACAAAAATGTTGAGGTTCCAAAATTAGGGAAAGATCAAGATCCACTTCCACCTCGTGCTGAAGCTGCTGCCACTAGTCATGGCCGAGACGATGAAATGCCAGCAACGTCGTCTGCCAAGGCCGATGCCCAATGTCATAGTACAGAGCATGTAAAATCCAAAACACCAAATATCAGTAAAAAAAGGACTCCAAAACCTAAAATAAAATTGTCGGAGGAGAAGCGTAAACTTGCCAATATGCCATTTACCACACGGAGTGGCAAGGAACGGCTGAGGCCCTGGCCTATGTTCATGGCTAGTGGTTCAGCTTCACATGAGGATGGAAGCACTCAGCCTCTCGCTAGAAAAATGAAAAGACTCAAGCTGGCAAAAGCACCGCAAAGAACTGTGCGTTCTTCGAAATCCCAAATCCACAAGGAGAGTCCAATTGTGTCGGTTGTGATGCCTGACCTTCCCAACACTGGACGTGAAGAGCATGCGCCTTCCACCATTTGCACGCCCCCTGCAAGTGCTGGAAGGAGCACCCGCAGTCCAGTTCCTGATAGTCAGATTGAAGATGTCAGTGTTGAAGTACACCAGGATGAGGAGGATATGGGTGTTGCTGGCGCTGGGGAGGAAATTGACCAGGAGGATTCTGATGGTGAGGTGGTTTGTTTAAGTCAGGCACCCGGGGAGACACCTGTTGTCCGTGGGAGGAATAGGGCCGTTGACATGCCTGGTGAAAATACCAAAAAAATCAGCTCTTCGGTGTGGAAGTATTTCAACAGAAATGCGGACAACAGGTGTCAAGCCGTGTGTTGCCTTTGTCAAGCTGTAATAAGTAGGGGTAAGGACGTTAACCACCTCGGAACATCCTCCCTTATACGTCACCTGCAGCGCATTCATAATAAGTCAGTGACAAGTTCAAAAACATGCGCAATGTTCGCACTGCGACAAGTAAATTTGCTAAGAAGTTTGGTATTTTACTCACGGCATTACGAGGTTTTTTTCTTCGTTCTGGTGATCGTAATGTGATTGACAGGAAGTGGGTGTTTCTGGGCGGAAACTGGCCGTTTTATGGGAGTGTATGAAAAAACGCTGCCGTTTCTGGGAAAAACGCGGGAGTGGCTGGAGAAACAGGGGAGTGCCTGGGTGAACGCTGGGTGTGTTTGTGACGTCAAACCAGGAACGAAACTGACTGAACTGATCCCAGTGGCAGAGTAAGTCCCGAGCTACTCAGAAACTGCTTAGAAATTTCTATTCGCAATTTTGAGAATCTTTCATTCGCAATTTTGCTAAGCTAAGATTCACTCCCAGTAGGCGGCGGCTTAGCGTGTGCAATGCTGCTAAAAGCAGCTTGCGAGCGAACAACTCGGAATGAGGGCCATTATGCGTTGTATTTAGGGTCGACAAAAGCACAATATCCGTGCTGAAACGTTACTATCACAGCTATGAAGTAGTAACATTTATTTGAACGGAGAGACGCCGCAGAGGATGGTTATATATTGTTAATCCAGTTTGGGCTCACATCGGGGGACACTTAGCGCAGTAGTTTACCAGTACCCAGGAGTGCCAGGTTTTGGAATATTTAGATTTATAAAGAGAGAGAGAGAGAGAGGATGAGACAGCACTCCAATGCAAGTATAATCAGTGGTGCAGGTTTCAAGTTTCAAAAAGATAATAATATCACCACTCACTGTATCCAAAGAAAAAAAGTAAAAACCAGCACTCACATTTAGTGAAGGGTTTATTAGAAAAATCGGGACTAAACCATAGTCATACACTGTAATGGCGGCAGTGCTGCTGCTACTGCCTTATGATCATACAAGGGAAGGAGGCACAGCCAGGGTCGGGGATGACAGAATATAGTGCTATGGATTGTTTGAGGAGGGGGGCCCAAGTCGGTATCTTGCTTAGGGCCCATGATGGTCTAAATCTGCCTCTGGACACAAGAGATAGTACTCCTGATGATGAACTAGTCACCCCTAGTGATAGGCCAGGGGGATAGCTACTGTTAGGGCTATTTCACACTTGCCAGTTTTGACCGGATAGCAAAAAGACGTCCGAATTTTTGCTGTGTATTTTTTTTTTTTAATTATGTATTAAAACACATGGGTGCTTTCAGAGAGCATGGTCACAGCACAGTCGCCATGTTACAGCTGGAAATATCCACTGACAAGGACGGCTGCTGTGCAGTTTTTTATCATCCGATCAAAACCGGCAAGGGTGAAATAGCCCTTAGGAGTCCTTGAATGGTCTCTGATGAATTTACACTTTCATGCTAATAACTGCTGAAAACTATTCTGTAACCTGTGACTTGCTGATAACTGCTTATGTTCAATTGTGAATTTATTAGTATTACCCACCTGTGGAAAATAAACCTGCAGCGTGAAACTTTTACTCTGCTTGTCACATTTGGGACCAAATGTAATAGAGTGAGAGTTTCAGAAAGTGAGAGATTTGGTAAGGTTTTTCGGGTTTTTTTTAAAGTGCAATCATTTACACTGCAAAACCAGGCTGATCTTGCTGTGTAAATGATCGCCACTTTTAAAAAAAAACCCAGCAAAACCTTACCAAATCTCTCATTTTTGAAACTCTCACACTATTACATTTGGCCCTTGGCATCTGAACAGGAACCCTGTTGCTGGACATTGTTAGGCGGAAAGGAGTCCTGAAAGGTGACTGGACCTATCCACAACAGCAGCAAGATGTGTTGCAGGACGCTACCCACTGTACCATGACTTGGTGAGACTGAGCCACACTGACCACTGCTGAGTAAGTAAGCCAGTAATGCCGGCCATTAATGGCACTTGTTCACAGTGGTAGCTCAAGCCTCCTAACTAGGACAACATCTCTTTCAGTGATGGTCACTGGCTCTGCTCCCTTTTCTGGCCCTGCCCCTTTTCAGCTCTGAACACAAGCCCGGCTGTCATAAGGTGCCTAAACCCACTCATAACTCCACTGCCAGGGGTCACTTCAGGCAGACAGCAGCGCTGGTCACAGCTCACCAAACAAAGACTCCATAATTCCCTGCTCCTGTCTGTCACTCAGCCCACAGCTCTGCACAGCTTTAATGCAGCAGCACACACCACAGGGAACAATGCTCAGGTGGGGGAGTAGTTTGACCAGTCGCCACTGCTAATGCAGTCTTGCCCAGACACTCTCTTTGGCACCACCCTATGCCTGGCAGTCTGTTTACAGACAGATGTATACAGGTCAGCTGTCAGGACACAGGGGGTGTGAGCACTGGAGGGAGGGTACAAAAGAGCATGGCTAACAGCTCTAATAAACGCCAGCCTCCTCTGTCATGTGACCCCCTCTGATGCAGGCACGAGACAGCTGACTTGCTACGCAGAGCCGTGACACTGTCTCATGCCTAATGATTAACAACTAGAGGAGGTACATTAGGCTTCCTGAGCCTTCTCCAAGCATGAGCACATTAACCCCTTGCATGCCATGCAAACCCTTACAGTCAGCATCAAATGCATTTGTAATCTCATTAATGGGATGTGGTTAGCATGCCGGTGGTCAGGATGCTGGTAGTAGAAATACTGGTACCAGAATCCTAGCCCATGACCACAACACCGGCGCAGAAATACCAACATTGCTTTCAATGCCAACACCGGAATCCCAACTGCCGGCATCCTGATCGTTAGAATGCCTGGGCGCAGAGGCGGAACTACCGCCAGTGCAACCAGTGCGTTGCACTGGGGCCCGCCTCTGTCCAGGGGCCCAAAGCATGTAATGAGTCAAACTGACTCATTACATGCCACTGTGCGCTGCGGGCAACCGCTGTCCGCAGCGCACAGCCGCCCGGAGAGAGGAGAGGAGCAGCGGTACGGGGGAGAAGGAGGAGGAGTGAGCCGAAGGAGGGAGCCGCAGCAGCACTTTCTACTGGTGGAGGCGCTGCTGCTGCTGCCCCTCTGCTTCACTATAGGCTGTCTTCCGAGAACAGCCTATAGTGAAGCAGAGGGGCAGCAGCAGCAGCGCCTCCACCAATGACACTGCGCTGCTGCGGCTCCCTCCTCCACCTCCCTCCTCCTCCTTCTCTACTGCCCGGGAATCGTCTGACGCTGCACCGAGGAGCCTGAGCCAGCGGAGAGGGTAAGTATAATTCTTCTTTCTTTCTTTCTTTCTTTCTTTCTTTCTTTCTTTCTTTCTTTCTTTCTTTCTTTCTTTCTTTCTTGGGACTGCCTGCCGCTATGTGTAAAAATGGGGGACTGCCTGCCGCTATGTGTAAAAATGGGGGACTGCCTGCCGCTATGTGTAAAAAGGGGGAATCTGCCTGCCGCAATGTGTAAAAATGGGGAATCTGCCTGCCGCAATTTGTAAAAAGAGGGAATCTGCCTGCCGTAATGTGTAAAAATGGGGAATCTGACTGTCGCAATGTGTAAAAACGGGGGACTGCCTGCCGCAATGTGTAAAAAGGGGGAATCTGCCTGCCGCAATGTGTAAAAAGGGGGGACTGCCTGCCGTAATGTGTAAAAAGTGGGACGCTGTCTGCCGTAATGTGTAAAAAGTGTACGCCGTCTGCCGCTATGTGTAACAAGGGCACGCCGTCTGCCGTTATGTGTAAAAAGGGGACGCTGTCTCCCGTTATGTGTAAAACCTGCACGCTGTCTGCCGTAATGTGTAAAAAGGGGGATGCTGTATGCCGTAATGTGTAAAAAGGGGGACGCTGTCTGCCGTAATGTGTAAAAAGGGGACGCTGTCTGCCGTAATCTGTAAAAAGAGGAATCTGACCGCTGTAAGGTGTAAAAGGGTCTCTACCTGGTGTAGTGGTGCTACTGTGCGGCGTAATTTGAAGAATGGAGACTACTGTGCACCATTTTATGAATTGGTATTATTTTGTGGCCACACCCCTTCCCCACGAAGCCACGCCACTATGTATTTTTGCGCGCGCCTACGGCGCGCACTGCCCCTGTTTTGCATGCAGGGGTGGGGCTCCGATGCCGTTTCCTGCACACAGTGCTAAAATGTCTACTTACGGCACTGTTGCTAGGTATCCATTTATCTGGCCCTGAGCAGGTCCCCCTCACCAGATCCTCTCCAGGGGTGAGGGGGTGGACTTGGATGGGATGTGGGGGGGGGGGGGGGGCAAAGCATTTTGTCGCACCTGGGCCCACCACTCGCTAGTTCCGCCACTGCCTGGGCGAGTTAGGGTTAGGCCACTGGGGTTGTTGGGTTTAGACGCTAGGGGGTGGGTTAGGGTTAGGCAGCATGGGAGGGTTAAGGTTAGGCTGCGTGGAGGGGTGGTTAGGTTAAGGCACTAAGGGGAGGGTTAGGATTAGGTGTTGGGTACGGAGGGTTAGAGTTAGGGGGGGTAAAGGGAGACAGAAAGTATACTTACTACACCCCAGTCTGTATTCTGTGCATAGAGATGGTGCTATCAGTCTTCTGACCGCCAGCATCCTGACTGCGGGCCTCCTGTATGTATTCTCACATTTGCACCACAGTAAATAAAATCATTCACTTAACATATGTCATTTTTTGGAATAGATATATAAACCACATTGACCGTTTCCCTGTCAATCCAGTGTAACCCTGGTGTAATGGATGGGTTACTAAGTAATGACAGCGTGTGCCTCCACCCGAGCTATTTGGAATTTATTATTTCCAGGTGAGCTTGGGAACGCCTCTGTTGTAGATCTAGTGTCAATCCCCCTCTATCTTCCTAATCTATGTATTTCACAGAGGGCCCTAATTAGGATGATCTGGTGACTAATGGAAGTAACTTTCTCTATTTCAGGTTCCAACTCCAATAAGAAGACAACTCCCCTGGTAAGTATATGGTTGTTTACTATTAGTACTTAAACATAGTAATAATTACAAATCATACCTTTCAAAGTCTGCTGGTGTAGTCCTCAGGATGAGTCTTTCTCAACATTAGTAATCTCCTATACAGAAAATAACTGCATGCAATACAAAAAAAAACTTAACAATCCAATAGTCACAGAGACTATCGACCCGGGTTGGTAAAAAATAACAAAAACAGTTAATTATAGCTTATATCATAGCGATTATACTATGGTGCACCATCATCTACCTACACAGTATTTAGTTATGCATAACTATGGTATAGTACTTATACGACCCTCTTTACCATCAGTCCACTACCCTTGGAAAGGTCAGTAGATTAATGGAGTACCTATTCCACTGTATAGGTTTGGCTGGGATAACTTTACAGAGTGACGATCCTTGATCCAGGTAGTTCCCTTTTCAACGACGGAGTGACTAGGAGTCAGTCCTTGGTTGTAATTGGGTACGTAGATATATATTGTTACCTCCACTTAGGATCTGGGATAGGGTTGATAAAATATGGTATAGGTGATTCCATGTTTGTTTGAAGTTTCTTTCCTCAATAACGGTAGATTAGGGTATATATTTTCAATTGGTGACCAAGGTTGTGTATGTGATGTGAAAAGTCGATTAGCCTGGCAGGGCTATATTACTTCAAATATTCTCTGGCAACTGCCTTTAATTAGAGATGAGCGGGTTCGGTTCCTCGGAATCCGAACCCGCCCGAACTTCAGTTTTTTTTACACGGGTCCGAGCGACTCGGATCTTCCCGCCTTGCTCGGTTAACCCGAGCGCGCCCGAACGTCATCATCACGCTGTCGGATTCTCGCGAGGCTCGGATTCTATCGCGAGACTCGGATTCTATATAAGGAGCCGCGCGTCGCCGCCATTTTTCACACGTGCATTGAGATTCATAGGGAGAGGACGTGGCTGGCGTCCTCTCCGTTTATAGAGATTCGAGAAGAGAGTGAGACAGAGAGAGACACAGTAGTAATTTTGGGGAGCATTAGGAGGAGTACTACTACTACTAGTACTTGCTGAAGTGATAGAGAGAGATAGTGTGACTGTATTATCTGACTTGTGGGGGAGACACTGACAGTGGGGAGCAGTTAGAGTCTGAGAGCAGGACTCAGGACTCAGGAGTACATATAACGTACAGTGCACACTTTTGCTGCCAGAGTGCCAGCCACACTGCCATTGTTTGTGACCACACTGACCACCAGTATAATATATATTGTGATTGTCTGCTTAGGACTCAGGAGTACTACTTGCAAGTTGCTGATAGTGTGACCAGTGACCTGACCACCAGTTTAATAATCACCACCAGTTTATGAGTTTAATATATATATATATATATATATAATTGTATATAATATATATATAATATTGTATACCACCTAGCACCTACCCGTGTTTTTTTTTTCTTTCTTTCTTCTTTATACATACTACTATAGTAGCTTACTGTAGCAGTCTGCGGTGCTGCTGAGCTGACAGTGTCCAGCAGGTCCGTCATCAGTCATTACATAATAAATATATAATATATACCTGTCCGGCTGCAGTACTAGTGATATTATATATACATATATATTGATTTCATCTCATTATCATCCAGTCTATATTAGCAGCAGACACAGTACGTTAGTCCACGGCTGTAGCTACCTCTGTGTCGGCACTCGGCAGTCCATCCATAATTGTATACCACCTACCCGTGGTTGTTTTTTTTTTTCTTTCTTCTTTATACATACTACTATAGTAGCTTACTGTAGCAGTCTGCGGTGCTGCTGAGCTGACAGTGTCCAGCAGGTCCGTCATCAGTCATTACATAATAAATATATAATATATACCTGTCCGGCTGCAGTACTAGTGATATTATATATACATATATATTGATTTCATCTCATTATCATCCAGTCTATATTAGCAGCAGACACAGTACGTTAGTCCACGGCTGTAGCTACCTCTGTGTCGGCACTCGGCAGTCCATCCATAATTGTATACCACCTACCCGTGGTTGTTTTTTTTTTCTTTCTTCTTTATACATACTACTATAGTAGCTTACTGTAGCAGTCTGCGGTGCTGCTGAGCTGACAGTGTCCAGCAGGTCCGTCATCAGTCATTACATAATAAATATATAATATATACCTGTCCGGCTGCAGTACTAGTGATATTATATATACATATATATTGATTTCATCTCATTATCATCCAGTCTATATTAGCAGCAGACACAGTACGGTAGTCCACGGCTGTAGCTACCTCTGTGTCGGCACTCGGCAGTCCATCCATAATTGTATACCACCTACCCGTGGTTGTTTTTTTTTTTCTTTCTTCTTTATACATACTACTATAGTAGCTTACTGTAGCAGTCTGCGGTGCTACTGAGCTGACAGTGTCCAGCAGGTCCGTCATCAGTCATTACATAATAAATATATAATATATACCTGTCCGGCTGCAGTACTAGTGATATTATATATACATATATATTGATTTCATCTCATTATCATCCAGTCTATATTATCAGCAGACACAGTACGTTAGCCCACGGCTGTAGCTACCTCTGTGTCGGCACTCGGCAGTCCATCCATAATTGTATACCACCTACCCGTGGTTGTTTTTTTTTTTTCTTTCTTCTTTATACATACTACTATAGTAGCTTACTGTAGCAGTCTGCGGTGCTGCTGAGCTGACAGTGTCCAGCAGGTCCGTCATCAGTCATTACATAATAAATATATAATATATACCTGTCCGGCTGCAGTACTAGTGATATTATATATACATATATATTGATTTCATCTCATTATCATCCAGTCTATATTAGCAGCAGACACAGTACGTTAGTCCACGGCTGTAGCTACCTCTGTGTCGGCACTCGGCAGTCCATCCATAATTGTATACCACCTACCCGTGGTTGTTTTTTTTTTCTTTCTTCTTTATACATACTACTATAGTAGCTTACTGTAGCAGTCTGCGGTGCTGCTGAGCTGACAGTGTCCAGCAGGTCCGTCATCAGTCATTACATAATAAATATATAATATATACCTGTCCGGGTGCAGTACTAGTGATATTATATATACATATATATTGATTTCATCTCATTATCATCCAGTCTATATTAGCAGCAGACACAGTACGGTAGTCCACGGCTGTAGCTACCTCTGTGTCGGCACTCGGCAGTCCATCCATAAGTATACTAGTATCCATCCATCTCCATTGTTTACCTGAGGTGCCTTTTAGTTGTGCCTATTAAAATATGGAGAACAAAAATGTTGAGGTTCCAAAATTAGGGAAAGATCAAGATCCACTTCCACCTCGTGCTGAAGCTGCTGCCACTAGTCATGGCCGAGACGATGAAATGCCAGCAACGTCGTCTGCCAAGGCCGATGCCCAATGTCATAGTACAGAGCATGTAAAATCCAAAACACCAAATATCAGTAAAAAAAGAACTCCAAAACCTAAAATAAAATTGTCGGAGGAGAAGCGTAAACTTGCCAATATGCCATTTACCACACGGAGTGGCAAGGAACGGCTGAGGCCCTGGCCTATGTTCATGGCTAGTGGTTCAGCTTCACATGAGGATGGAAGCACTCAGCCTCTCGCTAGAAAAATGAAAAGACTCAAGCTGGCAAAAGCACCGCAAAGAACTGTGCGTTCTTCGAAATCCCAAATCCACAAGGAGAGTCCAATTGTGTCGGTTGTGATGCCTGACCTTCCCAACACTGGACGTGAAGAGCATGCGCCTTCCACCATTTGCACGCCCCCTGCAAGTGCTGGAAGGAGCATCCGCAGTCCAGTTCCTGATAGTCAGATTGAAGATGTCAGTGTTGAAGTACACCAGGATGAGGAGGATATGGGTGTTGCTGGCGCTGGGGAGGAAATTGACCAGGAGGATTCTGATGGTGAGGTGGTTTGTTTAAGTCAGGCACCCGGGGAGACACCTGTTGTCCGTGGGAGGAATAGGGCCGTTGACATGCCTGGTGAAAATACCAAAAAATCAGCTCTTCGGTGTGGAAGTATTTCAACAGAAATGCGGACAACAGGTGTCAAGCCGTGTGTTGCCTTTGTCAAGCTGTAATAAGTAGGGGTAAGGACGTTAACCACCTCGGAACATCCTCCCTTATACGTCACCTGCAGCGCATTCATAATAAGTCAGTGACAAGTTCAAAAACATGCGCAATGTTCGCACTGCGACAAGTAAATTTGCTAAGAAGTTTGGTATTTTACTCACGGCATTACGAGGTTTTTTTCTTCGTTCTGGTGATCGTAATGTGATTGACAGGAAGTGGGTGTTTCTGGGCGGAAACTGGCCGTTTTATGGGAGTGTATGAAAAAACGCTGCAGTTTCTGGGAAAAACGCGGGAGTGGCTTGAGAAACAGGGGAGTGCCTGGGTGAACGCTGGGTGTGTTTGTGACGTCAAACCAGGAACGAAACTGACTGAACTGATCCCAGTGGCAGAGTAAGTCCCGAGCTACTCAGAAACTGCTTAGAAATTTCTATTCGCAATTTTGAGAATCTTTCATTCGCAATTTTGCTAAGCTAAGATTCACTCCCAGTAGGCGGCGGCTTAGCGTGTGCAATGCTGCTAAAAGCAGCTTGCGAGCGAACAACTCGGAATGAGGGCCATTATGCGTTGTATTTAGGGTCGACAAAAGCACAATATCTGTGCTGAAACGTTACTATCACAGCTATGAAGTAGTAACATTTATTTGAACGGAGAGACGCCGCAGAGGATGGTTATATATTGTTAATCCAGTTTGGGCTCACATCGGGGGACACTTAGCGCAGTAGTTTACCAGTACCCAGGAGTGCCAGGTTTTGGAATATTTAGATTTATAAAGAGAGAGAGAGAGAGAGGATGAGACAGCACTCCAATGCAAGTATAATCAGTGGTGCAGGTTTCAAGTTTCAAAAAGATAATAATATCACCACTCACTGTATCCAAAGAAAAAAAGTAAAAACCAGCACTCACATTTAGTGAAGGGTTTATTAGAAAAATCGGGACTAAACCATAGTCATACACTGTAATGGCGGCAGTGCTGCTGCTACTGCCTTATGATCATACAAGGGAAGGAGGCACAGCCAGGGTCGGGGATGACAGAATATAGTGCTATGGATTGTTTGAGGAGGGGGGCCCAAGTCGGTATCTTGCTTAGGGCCCATGATGGTCTAAATCTGCCTCTGGACACAAGAGATAGTACTCCTGATGATGAACTAGTCACCCCTAGTGATAGGCCAGGGGGATATCTCCTGTTAGGGCTATTTCACACTTGCCAGTTTTGACCGGATAGCAAAAAGACGTCCGAATTTTTGCTGTGTATTTTATTTTTTTTAATTATGTATTAAACACATGGGTGCTTTCAGAGAGCATGGTCACAGCACAGTCGCCATGTTACAGCTGGAAATATCCACTGACAAGGACGGCTGCTGTGCAGTTTTTTATCATCCGATCAAAACCGGCAAGTGTGAAATAGCCCTTAGGAGTCCTTGAATGGTCTCTGATGAATTTACACTTTCATGCTAATAACTGCTGAAAACTATTCTGTAACCTGTGACTTGCTGATAACTGCTTATGTTCAATTGTGAATTTATTAGTATTACCCACCTGTGGAAAATAAACCTGCAGCGTGAAACTTTTACTCTGCTTGTCACATTTGGGACCAAATGTAATAGAGTGAGAGTTTCAGAAAGTGAGAGATTTGGTAAGGTTTTTCGGGTTTTTTTTAAAGTGCAATCATTTACTAGAGATGAGCGCCTGAAATTTTTCGGGTTTTGTGTTTTGGGTTCGGTTCCGCAGCCGTGTTTTGGGTTCGAACGCGTTTTGGCAAAACCTCACCGAATTTTTTTTGTCGGATTCGGGTGTGTTTTGGATTCGGGTGTTTTTTTCAAAAAACACTAAAAAACAGCTTAAATCATAGAATTTGGGGGTCATTTTGATCCCAAAGTATTATTAACCTCAAAAACCATAATTTACACTCATTTTCAGTCTATTCTGAATACCTCACACCTCACAATATTATTATTAGTCCTAAAATTTGCACCGAGGTCGCTGTGTGAGTAAGATAAGCGACCCTAGTGGCCGACACAAACACCGGGCCCATCTAGGAGTGGCACAGCAGTGTCACGCAGGATGTCCCTTCCAAAAAACCCTCCCCAAACAGCACATGACGCAAAGAAAAAAAGAGGCGCAATGAGGTAGCTGTGTGAGTAAGATTAGCGACCCTAGTGGCCGACACAAACACCGGGCCCATCTAG
Source organism: Pseudophryne corroboree (assembly GCF_028390025.1). Taxonomy (NCBI): domain Eukaryota; kingdom Metazoa; phylum Chordata; class Amphibia; order Anura; family Myobatrachidae; genus Pseudophryne; species Pseudophryne corroboree. The sequence continues at coordinate 364,643,696 of NC_086450.1, read as the reverse complement.
GAGTGGCACTGCAGTGTCACGCAGGATGGCCCTTCCAAAAAACCCTCCCCAAACAGCACATGACGCAAAGAAAAAAAGAGGCGCAATGAGGTAGCTGTGTGAGTAAGATTAGCGACCCTAGTGGCCGACACAAACACCGGGCCCATCTAGGAGTGGCACTGCAGTGTCACGCAGGATGTCCCTTCCAAAAAACCCTCCCCAAACAGCACATGACGCAAAGAAAAAAAGAGGCGCAATGAGGTAGCTGTGTGAGTAAGATTAGCGACCCTAGTGGCCGACACAAACACCGGGCCCATCTAGGAGTGGCACTGCAGTGTCACGCAGGATGTCCCTTCCAAAAAACCCTCCCCAAACAGCACATGACGCAAAGAAAAAAAGAGGCGCAATGAGGTAGCTGACTGTGTGAGTAAGATTAGCGACCCTAGTGGCCGACACAAACACCGGGCCCATTTAGGAGTGGCACTGCAGTGTCACGCAGGATGCCCCTTCCAAAAAACCCTCCCCAATCAGCACATGATGCAAAGAAAAAGAAAAGAAAAAAGAGGTGCAAGATGGAATTGTCCTTGGGCCCTCCCACCCACCCTTATGTTGTATAAACAGGACATGCACACTTTAACCAACCCATCATTTCAGTGACAGGGTCTGCCACACGACTGTGACTGATATGACGGGTTGGTTTGGACCCCCCCAAAAAAAGAAGCAATTAATCTCTCCTTGCACAAACTGGCTCTACAGAGGCAAGATGTCCACCTCATCATCACCCTCCGATATATCACCGTGTACATCCCCCTCCTCACAGATTGTCAATTCGTCCCCACTGGAATCCACCATCTCAGCTCCCTGTGTACTTTGTGGAGGCAATTGCTGCTGGTCAATGTCTCCGCGGAGGAATTGATTATAATTCATTTTAATGAACATCATCTTCTCCACATTTTCTGGATGTAACCTCGTACGCCGATTGCTGACAAGGTGAGCGGCGGCACTAAACACTCTTTCGGAGTACACACTTGTGGGAGGGCAACTTAGGTAGAATAAAGCCAGTTTGTGCAAGGGCCTCCAAATTGCCTCTTTATCCTGCCAGTATAAGTACGGACTGTGTGACGTGCCTACTTGGATGCGGTCACTCATATAATCCTCCACCATTCTATCAATGTTGAGAGAATCATATGCAGTGACAGTAGACGACATGTCCGTAATCGTTGTCAGGTCCTTCAGTCCGGACCAGATGTCAGCATCAGCAGTCGCTCCAGACTGCCCTGCATCACCGCCAGCGGGTGGGCTCGGAATTCTGAGCCTTTTCCTCGCACCCCCAGTTGCGGGAGAATGTGAAGGAGGAGATGTTGACAGGTCGCGTTCCGCTTGACTTGACAATTTTGTCACCAGCAGGTCTTTCAACCCCAGCAGACTTGTGTCTGCCGGAAAGAGAGATCCAAGGTAGGCTTTAAATCTAGGATCGAGCACGGTGGCCAAAATGTAGTGCTCTGATTTCAACAGATTGACCACCCGTGAATCCTTGTTAAGCGAATTAAGGGCTCCATCCACAAGTCCCACATGCCTAGCGGAATCGCTCCGTGTTAGCTCCTCCTTCAATGTCTCCAGCTTCTTCTGCAAAAGCCTGATGAGGGGAATGACCTGACTCAGGCTGGCAGTGTCTGAACTGACTTTACGTGTGGCAAGTTCAAAGGGCATCAGAACCTTGCACAACGTTGAAATCATTCTCCACTGCGCTTGAGACAGGTGCATTCCACCTACTATATCGTGCTCAATTGTATAGGCTTGAATGGCCTTTTGCTGCTCCTCCAACCTCTGAAGCATATAGAGGGTTGAATTCCACCTCGTTACCACTTCTTGCTTCAGATGATGGCAGGGCAGGTTCAGTAGTTTTTGGTGGTGCTCCAGTCTTCTGTACGTGGTGCCTGTACGCCGAAAGTGTCCCACAATTCTTCTGGCCACCGACAGCATCTCTTGCACGCCCCTGTCGTTTTTTAAAAAATTCTGCACCACCAAATTCAAGGTATGTGCAAAACATGGGACGTGCTGGAATTTGCCCATATTTAATGCACACACAATATTGCTGGCGTTGTCCGATGCCACAAATCCACAGGAGAGTCCAATTGGGGTAAGCCATTCCGCGATGATCTTCCTCAGTTGCCGTAAGAGGTTTTCAGCTGTGTGCGTATTCTGGAAAGCGGTGATACAAAGCGTAGCCTGCCTAGGAAAGAGTTGGCGTTTGCGAGATGCTGCTACTGGTGCCGCCGCTGCTGTTCTTGCGGCGGGAGTCCATACATCTACCCAGTGGGCTGTCACAGTCATATAGTCCTGACCCTGCCCTGCTCCACTTGTCCACATGTCCGTGGTTAAGTGGACATTGGGTACAACTGCATTTTTTAGGACACTGGTGAGTCTTTTTCTGACGTCCGTGTACATTCTCGGTATCGCCTGCCTAGAGAAGTGGAACCTAGATGGTATTTGGTAACGGGGGCACACTGCCTCAATAAATTGTCTAGTTCCCTGTGAACTAACGGCGGATACCGGACGCACGTCTAACACCAACATAGTTGTCAAGGCCTCAGTTATCCGCTTTGCAGCAGGATGACTGCTGTGATATTTCATCTTCCTCGCAAAGGACTGTTGAACAGTCAATTGCTTACTGGAAGTAGTACAAGTGGGCTTACGACTTCCCCTCTGGGATGACCTTCGACTCCCAGCAGCAACAACAGCAGCGCCAGCAGCAGTAGGCGTTACACGCAAGGATGCATCGGAGGAATCCCAGGCAGGAGAGGAATCGTCAGAATTGCCAGTGACATGGCCTGCAGGACTATTGGCATTCCTGGGGAAGGAGGAAATTGACACTGAGGGAGTTGGTGGGGTGGTTTGCGTGAGCTTGGTTACAAGAGGAAGGGATTTACTGGTCAGTGGACTGCTTCCGCTGTCACCCAAAGTTTTTGAACTTGTCACTGACTTATTATGAATGCGCTGCAGGTGACGTATAAGGGAGGATGTTCCGAGGTGGTTAACGTCCTTACCCCTACTTATTACAGCTTGACAAAGGGAACACACGGCTTGACACCTGTTGTCCGCATTTCTGGTGAAATACCTCCACACCGAAGAGCTGATTTTTTTGGTATTTTCACCTGGCATGTCAACGGCCATATTCCTCCCACGGACAACAGGTGTCTCCCCGGGTGCCTGACTTAAACAAACCACCTCACCATCAGAATCCTCCTGGTCAATTTCCTCCCTAGCGCCAGCAACACCCATATCCTCCTCATCCTGGTGTACTTCAACACTGACATCTTCAATCTGACTATCAGGAACTGGACTGCGGGTGCTCCTTCCAGCACTTGCAGGGGGCGTGCAAATGGTGGAAGGCGCATGCTCTTCACGTCCAGTGTTGGGAAGGTCAGGCATCGCAACCGACACAATTGGACTCTCCTTGTGGATTTGGGATTTCGAAGAATGCACAGTTCTTTGCTGTGCTGCTTTTGCCAGCTTGAGTCTTTTCATTTTTCTAGCGAGAGGCTGAGTGCTTCCATCCTCATGTGAAGCTGAACCACTAGCCATGAACATAGGCCAGGGCCTCAGCCGTTCCTTGCCACTCCGTGTCGTAAATGGCATATTGGCAAGTTTACGCTTCTCCTCCGACAATTTTATTTTAGGTTTTGGAGTCCTTTTTTTTCTGATATTTGGTGTTTTGGATTTGACATGCTCTGTACTATGACATTGGGCATCGGCCTTGGCAGACGACGTTGCTGGCATTTCATCGTCTCGGCCATGACTAGTGGCAGCAGCTTCAGCACGAGGTGGAAGTGGATCTTGATCTTTCCCTAATTTTGGAACCTCAACATTTTTGTTCTCCATATTTTAATAGGCACAACTAAAAGGCACCTCAGGTAAACAATGGAGATGGATACTAGTATACAATTATGGACTGCCTGCTGAGTGCAGACACAGAGGTAGCCACAGCCGTGAACTACCGTACTGTACTGTGTCTGCTGCTAATATAGACTGGTTGATAAAGAGATGTCTATGTAACTATGTATGTATAAAGAAGAAAGAAAAAAAAACCACGGTTAGGTGGTATACAATTATGGACGGACTGCCTGCCGAGTGCAGACACAGAGGTAGCCACAGCCGTGAACTACCGTACTGTACTGTGTCTGCTGCTAATATAGACTGGTTGATAAAGAGATGTCTATGTAACTATGTATGTATAAAGAAGAAAGAAAAAAAAACCACGGTTAGGTGGTATACAATTATGGACGGACTGCCTGCCGAGTGCAGACACAGAGGTAGCCACAGCCGTGAACTACCGTACTGTACTGTGTCTGCTGCTAATATAGACTGGTTGATAAAGAGATGTCGTAGTAGTATGTATGTATAAAGAAGAAAAAAAAACCACGGTTAGGTGGTATACAATTATGGACGGACTGCCTGCCGAGTGCAGACACAGAGGTAGCCACAGCCGTGAACTACCGTACTGTGTCTGCTGCGACTGGATGATAAATGATATAAAAAATATATATATATCACTACTGCAGCCGGACAGGTATATATTATATATTATATAATGACGGACCTGCTGGACACTGTCTGTCAGCAGAATGAGTTTTATTTTTATAGAATAAAAAAAACAACAACACACAAGTGAAGTCACACGACGAGTGTTTAACTTTTTCAGGCAATCACAATATAAGTATACTACTAACTATACTGGTGGTCAGTGTGGTCAGGTCACTGGTCAGTCACACTGGCAGTGGCACTCCTGCAGCAAAAGTGTGCACTGTTTAATTTTAATATAATATTATGTACTCCTGGCTCCTGCTATAACCTATAACTGGCACTGCAGTGCTCCCCAGTCTCCCCCACAATTATAAGCTGTGTGAGCTGAGCAGTCAGACAGATATATAATATATATAGATGATGCAGCACACTGGGCTGAGCCTGAGCAGTGCACACAGATATGGTATGTGACTGAGTCACTGTGTGTATCGCTTTTTTCAGGCAGAGAACGGATATATTAAATAAACTGCACTGTCTGGTGGTCACTCACTAGTAAACTCTCTGCACTCTCTACACTTCTACAGTACTCCTCCTAGTCCTAAGCTCCAGTAAATCTCTCTCTCTTATAATCTAAATGGAGAGGACGCCAGCCACGTCCTCTCCCTATCAATCTCAATGCACGTGTGAAAATGGCGGCGACGCGCGGCTCCTTATATAGAATCCGAGTCTCGCGATAGAATCCGAGCCTCGCGAGAATCCGACAGCGTCATGATGACGTTCGGGCGCGCTCGGGTTAACCGAGCAAGGCGGGAAGATCCGAGTCGCTCGGACCCGTGAAAAAAAACATGAAGTTCGTGCGGGTTCGGATTCAGAGAAACCGAACCCGCTCATCTCTATCATTTACACTGCAAAACCAGGCTGATCTTGCTGTGTAAATGATCGCCACTTTTAAAAAAAAACCCAGCAAAACCTTACCAAATCTCTCATTTTTGAAACTCTCACACTATTACATTTGGCCCTTGGCATCTGAACAGGAACCCTGTTGCTGGACATTGTTAGGCGGAAAGGAGTCCTGAAAGGTGACTGGACCTATCCACAACAGCAGCAAGATGTGTTGCAGGACGCTACCCACTGTACCATGACTTGGTGAGACTGAGCCACACTGACCACTGCTGAGTAAGTAAGCCAGTAATGCCGGCCATTAATGGCACTTGTTCACAGTGGTAGCTCAAGCCTCCTAACTAGGACAACATCTCTTTCAGTGATGGTCACTGGCTCTGCTCCCTTTTCTGGCCCTGCCCCTTTTCAGCTCTGAACACAAGCCCGGCTGTCATAAGGTGCCTAAACCCACTCATAACTCCACTGCCAGGGGTCACTTCAGGCAGACAGCAGCGCTGGTCACAGCTCACCAAACAAAGACTCCATAATTCCCTGCTCCTGTCTGTCACTCAGCCCACAGCTCTGCACAGCTTTAATGCAGCAGCACACACCACAGGGAACAATGCTCAGGTGGGGGAGTAGTTTGACCAGTCGCCACTGCTAATGCAGTCTTGCCCAGACACTCTCTTTGGCACCACCCTATGCCTGGCAGTCTGTTTACAGACAGATGTATACAGGTCAGCTGTCAGGACACAGGGGGTGTGAGCACTGGAGGGAGGGTACAAAAGAGCATGGCTAACAGCTCTAATAAACGCCAGCCTCCTCTGTCATGTGACCCCCTCTGATGCAGGCACGAGACAGCTGATTTGCTACGCAGAGCCGTGACACTGTCTCATGCCTAATGATTAACAACTAGAGGAGGTACATTAGGCTTCCTGAGCCTTCTCCAAGCATGAGCACATTAACCCCTTGCATGCCATGCAAACCCTTACAGTCAGCATCAAATGCATTTGTAATCTCATTAATGGGATGTGGTTAGCATGCCGGTGGTCAGGATGCTGGTAGTAGAAATACTGGTACCAGAATCCTAGCCCATGACCACAACACCGGTGCAGAAATACCAACATTGCTTTCAATGCCAACACCGGAATCCCAACTGCCGGCATCCTGATCGTTAGAATGCCTGGGCGCAGAGGCGGAACTACCGCCAGTGCAACCAGTGCGTTGCACTGGGGCCCGCCTCTGTCCAGGGGCCCAAAGCATGTAATGAGTCAAACTGACTCATTACATGCCACTGTGCGCTGCGGGCAACCGCTGTCCGCAGCGCACAGCCGCCCGGAGAGAGGAGAGGAGCAGCGGTACGGGGAAGAAGGAGGAGGAGGGAGCCGAAGGAGGGAGCCGCAGCAGCACTTTCTACTGGTGGAGGCGCTGCTGCTGCTGCCCCTCTGCTTCACTATAGGCTGTCTTCCGAGAACAGCCTATAGTGAAGCAGAGGGGCAGCAGCAGCAGCGCCTCCACCAATGACACTGCGCTGCTGCGGCTCCCTCCTCCACCTCCCTCCTCCTCCTTCTCTACTGCCCGGGAATCGTCTGACGCTGCACCGAGGAGCCTGAGCCAGCGGAGAGGGTAAGTATAATTCTTCTTTCTTTCTTTCTGTTTCTTTCTTTCTTTCTTTCTTTCTTTCTTTCTTTCTTTCTTTCTTTCTTTCTTTCTTGGGACTGCCTGCCGCAATGTGTAAAAATGGGGGACTGCCTGCCGCTATGTGTAAAAATGGGGGACTGCCTGCCGCTATGTGTAAAAAGGGGGAATCTGCCTGCCGCAATGTGTAAAAATGGGGAATCTGCCTGCCGCAATGTGTAAAAAGAGGGAATCTGCCTGCCGTAATGTGTAAAAATGGGGAATCTGACTGTCGCAATGTGTAAAAACGGGGGACTGCCTGCCGCAATGTGTAAAAAGGGGGAATCTGCCTGCCGCAATGTGTAAAAAGGGGGGACTGCCTGCCGTAATGTGTAAAAAGTGGGACGCTGTCTGCCGTAATGTGTAACAAGGGCACGATGTCTGCCGTAATGTTTAAAAAGGGGACGCTGTCTGCCGTTATGTGTAAAAAGTGCACGCTGCCGTAATTTGAAGAATGGAGACTACTGTGCACCGTTTTATGAATTGGTATTATTTTGTGGCCACACCCCTTCCCCACGAAGCCACGCCACTATGTATTTTTGCGCGCGCCTACGGCGCGCACTGCCCCTGTTTTGCATGCAGGGGTGGGGCTCCGATGCCGTTTCTTGCACACAGTGCTAAAATGTCTACTTACGGCACTGTTGCTAGGTATCCATTTATCTGGCCCTGAGCAGGTCCCCCTCACCAGATCCTCTCCAGGGGTGAGGGGGTGGACTTGGATGGGATGTGGGGGGGGGGGGGGGCCCAAAGCATTTTGTTGCACCTGGGCCCACCACTCGCTAGTTCCGCCACTGCCTGGGCGAGTTAGGGTTAGGCCACTGGGGTTGTTGGGTTTAGACGCTAGGGGGTGGGTTAGGGTTAGGCAGCATGGGAGGGTTAAGGTTAGGCTGCGTGGAGGGGTGGTTAGGTTAAGGCACTAAGGGGAGGGTTAGGATTAGGTGTTGGGTACGGAGGGTTAGAGTTAGGGGGGGTAAAGGGAGACAGAAAGTAGATAAGCTGAAGGCTGCATAAGCCTGAGGCCATATATGCGATCAACTTTTTGTGATTGGTTGTTAAATGACTAAGCAGTTGCTAGGCAGATCAGTTTTCCCGGTTGGTTTTTTCCTATTGGTTTAAGGGGTTGTGCATCAGGATGAAGAGGAGGGTCTTAGGTTAGTATATAGGGGGTGGCCATCTTGCTAGACTCCCTCTTGCCTTTCAGTTTATGCCCCAGGAAGGATAAGTACTATTGCTTATTTTCACTGCCTGTAAATTGTTTTTGTTTTGTTTTTTTTGAATTTCATTTGCCTTCTCTAGGGCATTATACAGTGCTGTGCCCCCTCTCTGCGTGTCATTGTATACTTTTGCAGATTCTCCCCCCTCTGCCATGCCTCGTCCAAAACGTGCAGCTCCCCCCCCCCGGCGCCTCGTGGATGCGGGGAGCGCCTTCCGCTCCCGCTCCCCGAGCATTGCGCCACAGAGAGGACTTCCCCCTGTTTCAGACAGGCGGCGGGGACGGGCAGTTACAGCCCGCTCCCCTGCCGCACGGAGACGGGCGGCCAGCGGCCGCTCGTCACGTGGTGCCGATGCGCGCGGCTCGGCCGGGCCGCGCGTCCCGGCGCTCGCAGCGGGACGGGCCTCTCCTCTCCCTCCTGCCTCGGGCGTCTGCAGCACTTCCCCTCCGGCGGCCGCTCTGCACGTGGCGCGGGTGCGCGCGGTCCGGCTGGGCCGCGCTCCCCGGCGTCTCCCGCGGGCGAAACGACTTCCCTCCCTCCTTCCATAAGTGCCTCCGGCCCTCCTCCTCCATCCCCGCGGTCGGCTCTCGGCGGCGTCCTGGGGGCACAAGCTGTGCCGGACGGCCGCGGCAGAGCTGCGGGGGGCGAGGGGGGGGTCAATATGCAGCTGGGGGATGTGAGCCCAGGGCAGCGGGTAGCGGCTCCCGCTGTCCCCGGGACAATACAGGGCCCCATACTACCCCCCTCCAGCGGGGGGTTTAGCACACCGCACCTCAATTTAAATAATATTGGGCCGTTTGGGCCTAGTGTCGCCGGGGCGGGGGACGTGGCAGCGGCGGCCGCCACACCCGCCCCGGCGGCAGTCACATGGCAGGGTTTTCCCCCGGCCTCGGTGGCCTGCTCGGGCTCCTCCTGGGTGTCAGACGCCCCGACGCCATTAACGGCGCCCCCGCTCGTCGGTTTTCAAACCCCTCTCCACGCCCTTCCCGGTCCTTTTCAGTTTGGGTCCACACAGACATCCGTCTCGGCGGCTTATATGACGCCCGGCGGGGCGCTTTCGGTAGCAGCGCAGCAAGGCTTCGCGGGGAGCCAGTCCTTCCCCGGGGGTTTTGCGTGGCCTCCGGCTCCAGCATTCCCCTTAGCCGCCAGCATGCCTTCCATGGGCTTCATGACGGTGTCCGGCACACAGTTTTCCCCGCACGGGGCCAGCGCGGGCGCCGGCGTGCAGTCCACGTGGTCGGTCGGTGGCCCCCGAGTCGCGGTGCCCTTGCCGGCCTTTGCGGGCCTGCAGTCAGGGCAAGCACCGGGCGGTGGGTATCAGGTGGCACAGAGTTGGCCCCCTCTCGCGGCGCCCCCTCAGTTCCTTCCGGCGTCATACGGATGGGCGGGGGCGGGCGGCTGCCCGCCGCATACGGCGTGGCGGCCGTCTTACCCCGCGAGTTTCGGTGCAGTGAGCGGGTCAGCCTTTACGCAGTCGATCGGGTACACCTCGGCGGGGGCCCCCTCCCTGCAGCTGCCGGGCGGCCATCCGCCACGGAACGGGGGGACGGGCTCTCCGCCTCCGCATTTGCGGACAAGTGTTAATGATGTTCTGGTTCCCCTGGTGCCGGTTGTCCCCTCTTTTTCTCCCTTGCAGGTTCCGTCTAATTCAGGGGCTACGCCCGTCACGAGGCGAAGGTCACGGACAAGCGCGACTGCGAACGTGGAGGTACGGCCATCAGCGGAGGCGGGTGCAGCGGACGACGCGGTTCCGGGTCCTTCAAACTCCGGTGAGCTAAATATTCCTTTACACGTTTCAACTTGTAGTTCCTCGTCTTCTAGCAGCGTATCATCCGGCTCTCCGCGGCGCCCGCGTAAATTAGCTAGGCTCATCGCGCGGCGAATGGCCAAGGAGGCGCACAAGGTGGCCGCTCCTGCGCAGGTGGTCCCCTCCGACCCTCCCCGTTACGGCGAGATGGTACATTGCGCCAACACGGCAGTGACAAGAGGGGTTCGTAAGCGCATGCGGGAAAAAATACGTAAGGGGAAGTATGTAGACATATTCACCCTTACAGAGGAAATGCGGCAGGGTTTTGACGCGGCCAAGAAACCGGGTGGTATTGGGGAAAATGCGTTTCGCAATTTTCACCAGTGGCTTCGTGGGTTTTTGGTGTTCATGGCTTGCTACACGGAATCGCGTCCCGCGGAGTATGCCAACTTGGTGAAATATTTGTTTTTAGTACACGATATGTACTTAAAATCCAAGGGTTCCGCGTGGCGGGATTACGACGAGAAGTTTCGTCGCAATCAGGATGGCAACCCCACCCTGCCCGCGGGTTTTAAGGATGTTGAGGTGTGGTTGGAGGTCACGCAGCAGGTCAAACCCACCCCGGACGTCACGGCCAAGAAGCCCGGGGCGGCCGGGGCGGTGGCTTCTCGATTGACGGGAAAAGGCAAGTGCTTTGCCTACAACGACGGCAAATGCGGCAAAGGAACGGGCTGTCGTTTTCGCCACTCATGCAGGTTGTGCGGAGCCAGTCACCCGGCCAAGGAATGCACCGCGGCGACAGGCGGTAAGCCTGCCGCTTCCACCGAGGCCGGTGGAATTGGCAAGTAAGGCCTTCTCCCCGATTATAGTTCCCGAGTTGCAGCGCTGGCTTACCTTGTACCCCGATGAGTCGGCGGCATCGTTTCTCTTGCAGGGCTTTCAGCACGGTTTTCGTTTGCCAATCCCGGATTCGGTGTATGTGGTTGCACGCCAGAATTTGAGATCGGCTCGGGAATTCCCGCAGGAAGTCCGGCGGAAGGTTGACGGGGAGATTGGGCTGGGGCGCATGGCTGGGCCCTACGCCCTTTCCCCGTTGCCCTCCTTGTGCATTTCCCCAGTAGGGGTAGTGCCCAAGAAGGCCATAGGTAAGTTTCGTTTGATACAGCACTTGTCGCACCCGCCGGGGCTGTCGGTCAACGACGCTATCCCGGAAGCCCAATGCAGAGTTCGATATCAGTCGTTTGACGACGCGCTGCGATTAGTGCGGGATTGTGGTCCGGGGAGTCTGTTGGCAAAATTGGACGTGGAGTCGGCCTTTCGGCTACTCCCGCTACACCCAGATTCCCTGCGGTTTCTGGGTTTCAAAATAGGGGGCGAATTCTACGTCGATCGGTGTCTCCCCATGGGTTGCTCTGTCTCCTGCGCCTACTTTGAGTGCTTTAGCACGTTTTTGCACTGGTGCGTCCAGACCGCCTCCGGGCAGATGGGGGTGGCTCACTACCTGGATGACTTTCTTTTTGTAGGCCCCGGAGACAGTTCGGTCTGTGGGGACATTCTCTCGGTGGCCAGGTCGTTATTCTGCGCTTTAGGGGTACCGGTTGCGCAGGATAAGTGCGAGGGTCCTTGCACTTGTCTTAGCTATTTAGGTATCGAGATTGACACGGTAGGGGGGTGCTGTCGCTTGCCCGAGGATAAGGTGCGGAAACTATTGGGTTTGATTACAGACTGTTTAGGAAAACGCAGGGTTCGGCTTAAACAGGTGCAGTCCTTGCTTGGTTCTCTCAATTTTGCGTGTCGGATTATCCCCATGGGTAGGATTTTCTGTCGCAAACTTGAGCGGGCCACCGCGGGGACGGTTCGACAGAATCACTCCGTGTACCTTTCCCGCGAGATCAAGGATGATTTGCGGATTTGGGTCTCGTTCCTGGTGTCCTTCAACAGGGAAGTGTTGTGGCCCGCTCCTTGTTGTTCCAGTAAGCAGCTGCAGTTGTTCACGGATGCTTCAGGCAGTCGAGGTTTCGGCGCGTTCTTCGCTGGCTCATGGTGCGCTGCGGCCTGGCCGGCATCTTGGGTAACGCGTGGGTTTACCAAGAACCTGCTTCTGCTGGAATTGTTCCCGATCTTAGTGGCGCTTGAGTTATGGGCCGGACGGTTCGCAAATAGGGACATTTTGTTTCTTTGCGACAACTTAGGGGTAGTGCATGCGATTAATAACCAGCGTTCCTCATCTCCGCAGGCGCTGCGATTGCTAAGGCATTTAGTGTTGGTTTGTTTGCAGCGCAATATTAATTTTAGGGCTCGCCACGTACCTGGAGTTGACAATGGAATTGCGGATGCATTGTCCCGGTTCCAGTTTGACAAATTCAGGACGTTGGTTCCGGGAGCGGAGGCAGAGGGGTTACAGTGCCCACCTTCTGTCTGGCAGATGGTCGAAGCGGTCTAACGGCGTTGGCCAGGTGTGCACTGGCTCCCTCTACGCTACAAGCGTATGATGCTGCATGGCGGGATTGGTCAGCCTTTCAGAGTAGGTACGGGGTAGCAGGTGAGTCCTCGGCCGACGCCCTGTTGACCTTTGTTTGGGAGCATTACCAAAACGGTAGGTCAAAAGCGGCCATGGCTACTGCCCTTGCGGGCATCGCCTTTCACTCGCGACTCCACGGGACAACGGACCCCACGGGGTCGTTTGTCCTTTCCAGAGCGCTGAAAGGTTGGGCTAGGTTGCACCCGGCGCCTGCGGATTCACGTAGGCCTATAACGTTGCAGCTGCTAGCGGAATTGCTGCGTGTGCTACCTCGGATTGCGTCCTCGGAATTTGAGGTGGCATTGTTTAGTAGCGCGTATGCCCTGGCCTTTTTCGGGGCTTTTCGGGTGAGCGAGCTAGTGGCGAGCAGCAAGGCGTCCCGGGAATCGGGTCTGCTCTACGAGAATGTGCGCTTGCAGGAGGGCCTGTTGCTCTGTAGGATTGTGCGGTCCAAGACAGATCAAACAGGTCGGGGTCGCTGGTTGTCCTTGGAGGCTCAGGGAGGTATGGGCGTTTGCCCGCTGCGGTTGACGCAAGAGTATGTGCGGTTAAGACCTCCGGGGGGCAACCAGTTGCTGGTGCACGCGCAGTTGGACCCTCTGACAAAGTTTCAGTTCTCATCGGTGTTCAAGAAATGTTTGACGGCGTTGGGCTTGCAGGAGGCGGACTTCGGTACTCATTCCTTTCGGATTGGGGCGGCTACCCATGCGGCGGCCGCTGGTTCATCACCAGCGGCTATTCGGGAGTTGGGTCGCTGGAAGTCGGCCTCCTATAAGTCCTATGTCCGTATAGATAAGTTATAAGTGCGCCTGTTGCGCTAACCCAAAAACGTGTTTACTCGTCGGTTTTTGAACGCTTACCGTTCAGGAATCGAGGGTGTGAAGCGAATTTTTAAAATTTTTCCTCCGAGGGGGCCTAATTTCAATTGGCTGTTCTACCAAGGTCCACGGGAGGTTTTTTGAGTTTTCTCCTTCACTTGGGTTTTATTGGTTACGTTGTGTTTAAATTACAGATTATGTGCATAATCTGACATTAGGATATTTTCTTTTACAGCTGTCAGCAATTTTGGAGACCACATATGGATGGTTGGTCATTCATATGTTTTTTGGGCGGAGAAACATCCCATGGCATCTAGGGCGACTGAGATTTTTGGGTCCTGGCAATTTAGATGGTAGGTGTTAGGGGCATGTTATGGGGTGATTTGTTGCGCGTCCTTTTTTCTAGGGAGCGCCGCTGGGGTCGCCCCAGTTGTATTATCATTCATCTGGGTGGTAATGATCTGGGCCGAGTTAAAGGCATAGACTTGATTTTGTCTATAAAGGCGGATGTGGTGGCGATACGTTGTCACTGGCCTGGGGTATGCATTGTCTGGTCGGAAATGGTGCCCCGTTTCCATTGGCGTGGTGCGGTGCGTTTCTCGGCGCTGGAGAAAGCACGCAAAAAGGTGAACTCGACGGTGTCTCTGTTTGTCAAGGCCATAGGCGGAGTGGCAATTAAGCATCCTCTGCTGGTGCTGCGGAACAGGCAGTTCTATAGAGACGATGGGGTTCACCTTTCTCCGGAAGGAGTGCAGTTTTTTCTGGAAGATATTTTCGGTCTTTTTCGTTAGAGCTAGTTAGTTTCTGGTTGGTTAAGGTTCTGTTTGCGGATGGCGGTGGCGGTTTGGAAAACCTTGGTGGCGGGAAATCGCTGCCAACCAGCTGTCACACAGGCATAAGTGGTCATTGTGGGGCTCCCTCTTTAAATGGACGGCAGGTGTGTCCTTTTCTTGCGGTTGGACATTTAGACGTTCCCCTGCGGGAACCGAACGTTTGCCAGAGAAAGAGGGGTAAGGCCAGCACAATGCGGGTTATGCGGGAAGGAGGCGGGGTATGTGTACTCCCCTCCTTGGTTTGGTGGTTTGTCATCTAGGTGACGGGTGCTGGTGTTTGGCAGCGGTTTTCTGTTTGCCATCCTCCAAACTAAAGTTAATATATATTCAATTCAATTCTAATTCGGCCTCAATTATTAGTTTAAAGAGTTGGTCAGCGATTAATAAACATCGTCTGACCTTTAACTCCAGCTACTGTGTCCGTGTCTTTATTTCAGTGTGTGGTGTGGTTTTATTTAGTGATAAGCTAGCTTAAGTAAAAGGTTTATGTAATCACAATAAAGTTATGAGCGGCTTATACTTACTACACCCCAGTCTGTATTCTGTGCATAGAGATGGTGCTATCAGTCTTCTGACCGCCAGCATCCTGACTGCGGGCCTCCTGTATGTATTCTCACATTTGCACCACAGTAAATAAAATCATTCACTTAACATATGTCATTTTTTGGAATAGATATATAAACCACATTGACCCTTTCCCTGTCAATCCAGTGTAACCCTGGTGTAATGGATGGGTTACTAAGTAATGACAGCGTGTGCCTCCACCCGAGCTATTTGGAATTTATTATTTCCAGGTGAGCTTGGGAACGCCTCTGTTGTAGATCTAGTGTCAATCCCCCTCTATATTCCTAATCTATGTATTTCACAGAGGGCCCTAATTAGGATGATCTGGTGACTAATGGAAGTAACTTTCTCTATTTCAGGTTCCAACTCCAATAAGAAGACAACTCCCCTGGTAAGTATATGGTTGTTTACTATTAGTACTTAAACATAGTAATAATTACAAATCATACCTTTCAAAGTCTGCTGGTGTAGTCCTCAGGATGAGTCTTTCTCAACATTAGTAATCTCCTATACAGAAAATAACTGCATGCAATACAAAAAAAAACTTAACAATCCAATAGTCACAGAGACTATCGACCCGGGTTGGTAAAAAATAACAAAAACAGTTAATTATAGCTTATATCATAGCGATTATACTATGGTGCACCATCATCTACCTACACAGTATTTAGTTATGCATAACTATGGTATAGTACTTATACGACCCTCTTTACCATCAGTCCACTACCCTTGGAAAGGTCAGTAGATTAATGGAGTACCTATTCCACTGTATAGGTTTGGCTGGGATAACTTTACAGAGTGACGATCCTTGATCCAGGTAGTTCCCTTTTCAACGACGGAGTGACTAGGAGTCAGTCCTTGGTTGTAATTGGGTACGTAGATATATATTGTTACCTCCACTTAGGATCTGGGATAGGGTTGATAAAATATGGTATAGGTGATTCCATGTTTGTTTGAAGTTTCTTTCCTCAATAACGGTAGATTAGGGTATATATTTTCAATTGGTGACCAAGGTTGTGTATGTGATGTGAAAAGTCGATTAGCCTGGCAGGGCTATATTACTTCAAATATTCTCTGGCAACTGCCTTTAATTAGAGATGAGCGGGTTCGGTTCCTCGGAATCCGAACCCGCCCGAACTTCAGTTTTTTTTACACGGGTCCGAGCGACTCGGATCTTCCCGCCTTGCTCGGTTAACCCGAGCGCGCCCGAACGTCATCATCACGCTGTCGGATTCTCGCGAGGCTCGGATTCTATCGCGAGACTCGGATTCTATATAAGGAGCCGCGCTTCGCCGCCATTTTTCACACGTGCATTGAGATTCATAGGGAGAGGACGTGGCTGGCGTCCTCTCCGTTTATAGAGATTCGAGAAGAGAGTGAGACAGAGAGAGACACAGTAGTAATTTTGGGGAGCATTAGGAGGAGTACTACTACTACTAGTACTTGCTGAAGTGATAGAGAGAGATAGTGTGACTGTATTATCTGACTTGTGGGGGAGACACTGACAGTGGGGAGCAGTTAGAGTCTGAGAGCAGGACTCAGGACTCAGGAGTACATATAACGTACAGTGCACACTTTTGCTGCCAGAGTGCCAGCCACACTGCCATTGTTTGTGACCACACTGACCACCAGTATAATATATATTGTGATTGTCTGCTTAGGACTCAGGAGTACTACTTGCAAGTTGCTGATAGTGTGACCAGTGACCTGACCACCAGTTTAATAATCACCACCAGTTTATGAGTTTAATATATATATATATATATATATATATATATAATTGTATATAATATATATATAATATTGTATACCACCTAGCACCTACCCGTGTTTTTTTTTTTTTTTTCTTTCTTCTTTATACATACTACTATAGTAGCTTACTGTAGCAGTCTGCGGTGCTGCTGAGCTGACAGTGTCCAGCAGGTCCGTCATCAGTCATTACATAATAAATATATAATATATACCTGTCCGGCTGCAGTACTAGTGATATTATATATACATATATATTGATTTCATCTCATTATCATCCAGTCTATATTAGCAGCAGACACAGTACGTTAGTCCACGGCTGTAGCTACCTCTGTGTCGGCACTCGGCAGTCCATCCATAATTGTATACCACCTACCCGTGGTTGTTTTTTTTTTTTCTTTCTTCTTTATACATACTACTATAGTAGCTTACTGTAGCAGTCTGCGGTGCTGCTGAGCTGACAGTGTCCAGCAGGTCCGTCATCAGTCATTACATAATAAATATATAATATATACCTGTCCGGCTGCAGTACTAGTGATATTATATATACATATATATTGATTTCATCTCATTATCATCCAGTCTATATTAGCAGCAGACACAGTATGTTAGTCCACGGCTGTAGCTACCTCTGTGTCGGCACTCGGCAGTCCATCCATAATTGTATACCACCTACCCGTGGTTGTTTTTTTTTTCTTTCTTCTTTATACATACTACTATAGTAGCTTACTGTAGCAGTCTGCGGTGCTGCTGAGCTGACAGTGTCCAGCAGGTCCGTCATCAGTCATTACATAATAAATATATAATATATACCTGTCCGGCTGCAGTACTAGTGATATTATATATACATATATATTGATTTCATCTCATTATCATCCAGTCTATATTAGCAGCAGACACAGTACGGTAGTCCACGGCTGTAGCTACCTCTGTGTCGGCACTCGGCAGTCCATCCATAATTGTATACCACCTACCCGTGGTTGTTTTTTTTTTTTTCTTTCTTTATACATACTACTATAGTAGCTTACTGTAGCAGTCTGCGGTGCTGCTGAGCTGACAGTGTCCAGCAGGTCCGTCATCAGTCATTACATAATAAATATATAATATATACCTGTCCGGCTGCAGTACTAGTGATATTATATATACATATATATTGATTTCATCTCATTATCATCCAGTCTATATTATCAGCAGACACAGTACGTTAGTCCACGGCTGTAGCTACCTCTGTGTCGGCACTCGGCAGTCCATCCATAATTGTATACCACCTACCCGTGGTTGTTTTTTTTTTTCTTTCTTCTTTATACATACTACTATAGTAGCTTACTGTAGCAGTCTGCGGTGCTGCTGAGCTGACAGTGTCCAGCAGGTCCGTCATCAGTCATTACATAATAAATATATAATATATACCTGTCCGGCTGCAGTACTAGTGATATTATATATACATATATATTGATTTCATCTCATTATCATCCAGTCTATATTAGCAGCAGACACAGTACGTTAGTCCACGGCTGTAGCTACCTCTGTGTCGGCACTCGGCAGTCCATCCATAATTGTATACCACCTACCCGTGGTTGTTTTTTTTTTCTTTCTTCTTTATACATACTACTATAGTAGCTTACTGTAGCAGTCTGCGGTGCTGCTGAGCTGACAGTGTCCAGCAGGTCCGTCATCAGTCATTACATAATAAATATATAATATATACCTGTCCGGGTGCAGTACTAGTGATATTATATATACATATATATTGATTTCATCTCATTATCATCCAGTCTATATTAGCAGCAGACACAGTACGGTAGTCCACGGCTGTAGCTACCTCTGTGTCGGCACTCGGCAGTCCATCCATAAGTATACTAGTATCCATCCATCTCCATTGTTTACCTGAGGTGCCTTTTAGTTGTGCCTATTAAAATATGGAGAACAAAAATGTTGAGGTTCCAAAATTAGGGAAAGATCAAGATCCACTTCCACCTCGTGCTGAAGCTGCTGCCACTAGTCATGGCCGAGACGATGAAATGCCAGCAACGTCGTCTGCCAAGGCCGATGCCCAATGTCATAGTACAGAGCATGTAAAATCCAAAACACCAAATATCAGTAAAAAAAGGACTCCAAAACCTAAAATAAAATTGTCGGAGGAGAAGCGTAAACTTGCCAATATGCCATTTACCACACGGAGTGGCAAGGAACGGCTGAGGCCCTGGCCTATGTTCATGGCTAGTGGTTCAGCTTCACATGAGGATGGAAGCACTCAGCCTCTCGCTAGAAAAATGAAAAGACTCAAGCTGGCAAAAGCACCGCAAAGAACTGTGCGTTCTTCGAAATCCCAAATCCACAAGGAGAGTCCAATTGTGTCGGTTGTGATGCCTGACCTTCCCAACACTGGACGTGAAGAGCATGCGCCTTCCACCATTTGCACGCCCCCTGCAAGTGCTGGAAGGAGCACCCGCAGTCCAGTTCCTGATAGTCAGATTGAAGATGTCAGTGTTGAAGTACACCAGGATGAGGAGGATATGGGTGTTGCTGGCGCTGGGGAGGAAATTGACCAGGAGGATTCTGATGGTGAGGTGGTTTGTTTAAGTCAGGCACCCGGGGAGACACCTGTTGTCCGTGGGAGGAATAGGGCCGTTGACATGCCTGGTGAAAATACCAAAAAAATCAGCTCTTCGGTGTGGAAGTATTTCAACAGAAATGCGGACAACAGGTGTCAAGCCGTGTGTTGCCTTTGTCAAGCTGTAATAAGTAGGGGTAAGGACGTTAACCACCTCGGAACATCCTCCCTTATACGTCACCTGCAGCGCATTCATAATAAGTCAGTGACAAGTTCAAAAACATGCGCAATGTTCGCACTGCGACAAGTAAATTTGCTAAGAAGTTTGGTATTTTACTCACGGCATTACGAGGTTTTTTTCTTCGTTCTGGTGATCGTAATGTGATTGACAGGAAGTGGGTGTTTCTGGGCGGAAACTGGCCGTTTTATGGGAGTGTATGAAAAAACGCTGCCGTTTCTGGGAAAAACGCGGGAGTGGCTGGAGAAACAGGGGAGTGCCTGGGTGAACGCTGGGTGTGTTTGTGACGTCAAACCAGGAACGAAACTGACTGAACTGATCCCAGTGGCAGAGTAAGTCCCGAGCTACTCAGAAACTGCTTAGAAATTTCTATTCGCAATTTTGAGAATCTTTCATTCGCAATTTTGCTAAGCTAAGATTCACTCCCAGTAGGCGGCGGCTTAGCGTGTGCAATGCTGCTAAAAGCAGCTTGCGAGCGAACAACTCGGAATGAGGGCCATTATGCGTTGTATTTAGGGTCGACAAAAGCACAATATCCGTGCTGAAACGTTACTATCACAGCTATGAAGTAGTAACATTTATTTGAACGGAGAGACGCCGCAGAGGATGGTTATATATTGTTAATCCAGTTTGGGCTCACATCGGGGGACACTTAGCGCAGTAGTTTACCAGTACCCAGGAGTGCCAGGTTTTGGAATATTTAGATTTATAAAGAGAGAGAGAGAGAGGATGAGACAGCACTCCAATGCAAGTATAATCAGTGGTGCAGGTTTCAAGTTTCAAAAAGATAATAATATCACCACTCACTGTATCCAAAGAAAAAAAGTAAAAACCAGCACTCACACTTAGTGAAGGGTTTATTAGAAAAATCGGGACTAAACCATAGTCATACACTGTAATGGCGGCAGTGCTGCTGCTACTGCCTTATGATCATACAAGGGAAGGAGGCACAGCCAGGGTCGGGGATGACAGAATATAGTGCTATGGATTGTTTGAGGAGGGGGGCCCAAGTCGGTATCTTGCTTAGGGCCCATGATGGTCTAAATCTGCCTCTGGACACAAGAGATAGTACTCCTGATGATGAACTAGTCACCCCTAGTGATAGGCCAGGGGGATAGCCACTGTTAGGGCTATTTCACACTTGCCAGTTTTGACCGGATAGCAAAAAGACGTCCGAATTTTTGCTGTGTATTTTTTTTTTTTAATTATGTATTAAAACACATGGGTGCTTTCAGAGAGCATGGTCACAGCACAGTCGCCATGTTACAGCTGGAAATATCCACTGACAAGGACGGCTGCTGTGCAGTTTTTTATCATCCGATCAAAACCGGCAAGTGTGAAATAGCCCTTAGGAGTCCTTGAATGGTCTCTGATGAATTTACACTTTCATGCTAATAACTGCTGAAAACTATTCTGTAACCTGTGACTTGCTGATAACTGCTTATGTTCAATTGTGAATTTATTAGTATTACCCACCTGTGGAAAATAAACCTGCAGCGTGAAACTTTTACTCTGCTTGTCACATTTGGGACCAAATGTAATAGAGTGAGAGTTTCAGAAAGTGAGAGATTTGGTAAGGTTTTTCGGGTTTTTTTTAAAGTGCAATCATTTACACTGCAAAACCAGGCTGATCTTGCTGTGTAAATGATCGCCACTTTTAAAAAAAAACCCAGCAAAACCTTACCAAATCTCTCATTTTTGAAACTCTCACACTATTACATTTGGCCCTTGGCATCTGAACAGGAACCCTGTTGCTGGACATTGTTAGGCGGAAAGGAGTCCTGAAAGGTGAGTGGACCTATCCACAACAGCAGCAAGATGTGTTGCAGGACGCTACCCACTGTACCATGACTTGGTGAGACTGAGCCACACTGACCACTGCTGAGTAAGTAAGCCAGTAATGCCGGCCATTAATGGCACTTGTTCACAGTGGTAGCTCAAGCCTCCTAACTAGGACAACATCTCTTTCAGTGATGGTCACTGGCTCTGCTCCCTTTTCTGGCCCTGCCCCTTTTCAGCTCTGAACACAAGCCCGGCTGTCATAAGGTGCCTAAACCCACTCATAACTCCACTGCCAGGGGTCACTTCAGGCAGACAGCAGCGCTGGTCACAGCTCACCAAACAAAGACTCCATAATTCCCTGCTCCTGTCTGTCACTCAGCCCACAGCTCTGCACAGCTTTAATGCAGCAGCACACACCACAGGGAACAATGCTCAGGTGGGGGGAGTAGTTTGACCAGTCGCCACTGCTAATGCAGTCTTGCCCAGACACTCTCTTTGGCACCACCCTATGCCTGGCAGTCTGTTTACAGACAGATGTATACAGGTCAGCTGTCAGGACACAGGGGGTGTGAGCACTGGAGGGAGGGTACAAAAGAGCATGGCTAACAGCTCTAATAAACGCCAGCCTCCTCTGTCATGTGACCCCCTCTGATGCAGGCACGAGACAGCTGACTTGCTACGCAGAGCCGTGACACTGTCTCATGCCTAATGATTAACAACTAGAGGAGGTACATTAGGCTTCCTGAGCCTTCTCCAAGCATGAGCACATTAACCCCTTGCATGCCATGCAAACCCTTACAGTCAGCATCAAATGCATTTGTAATCTCATTAATGGGATGTGGTTAGCATGCCGGTGGTCAGGATGCTGGTAGTAGAAATACTGGTACCAGAATCCTAGCCCATGACCACAACACCGGCGCAGAAATACCAACATTGCTTTCAATGCCAACACCGGAATCCCAACTGCCGGCATCCTGATCGTTAGAATGCCTGGGCGCAGAGGCGGAACTACCGCCAGTGCAACCAGTGCGTTGCACTGGGGCCCGCCTCTGTCCAGGGGCCCAAAGCATGTAATGAGTCAAACTGACTCATTACATGCCACTGTGCGCTGCGGGCAACCGCTGTCCGCAGCGCACAGCCGCCCGGAGAGAGGAGAGGAGCAGCGGTACGGGGGAGAAGGAGGAGGAGTGAGCCGAAGGAGGGAGCCGCAGCAGCACTTTCTACTGGTGGAGGCGCTGCTGCTGCTGCCCCTCTGCTTCACTATAGGCTGTCTTCCGAGAACAGCCTATAGTGAAGCAGAGGGGCAGCAGCAGCAGCGCCTCCACCAATGACACTGCGCTGCTGCGGCTCCCTCCTCCACCTCCCTCCTCCTCCTTCTCTACTGCCCGGGAATCGTCTGACGCTGCACCGAGGAGCCTGAGCCAGCGGAGAGGGTAAGTATAATTCTTCTTTCTTTCTTTCTTTCTTTCTTTCTTTCTTTCTTTCTTTCTTTCTTTCTTTCTTTCTTTCTTTCTTTCTTGGGACTGCCTGCCGCTATGTGTAAAAATGGGGGACTGCCTGCCGCTATGTGTAAAAATGGGGGACTGCCTGCCGCTATGTGTAAAAAGGGGGAATCTGCCTGCCGCAATGTGTAAAAATGGGGAATCTGCCTGCCGCAATTTGTAAAAAGAGGGAATCTGCCTGCCGTAATGTGTAAAAATGGGGAATCTGACTGTCGCAATGTGTAAAAACGGGGGACTGCCTGCCGCAATGTGTAAAAAGGGGGAATCTGCCTGCCGCAATGTGTAAAAAGGGGGGACTGCCTGCCGTAATGTGTAAAAAGTGGGACGCTGTCTGCCGTAATGTGTAACAAGGGCACGATGTCTGCCGTAATGTTTAAAAAGGGGACGCTGTCTGCCGTTATGTGTAAAAAGTGCACGCTGCCTGCCGTAATGTGTTAAAAGGGGGACGCTGTCTGCCGTTATGTGTAAAAAGTGTATGCTGTCTGCCGCTATGTTTAACAAGGGCACGCTGCCTGCCGTTATGTGTAAAAAGTGTACGCCGTCTGCCGCTATGTTTAACAAGGGCACGCTGTCTGCCGTTATGTGTAAAAAGTGTACGCCGTCTGCCGCTATGTGTAACAAGGGCACGCTGTCTGCCGTTATGTGTAAAAAGGGGACGCTGTCTCCCGTTATGTGTAAAACCTGCACGCTGTCTGCCGTAATGTGTAAAAAGGGGGATGCTGTATGCCGTAATGTGTAAAAAGGGGGACGCTGTCTGCCGTAATGTGTAAAAAGGGGACGCTGTCTGCCGTAATCTGTAAAAAGAGGAATCTGACCGCTGTAAGGTGTAAAAGGGTCTCTACCTGGTGTAGTGGTGCTACTGTGCGGCGTAATTTGAAGAATGGAGACTACTGTGCACCGTTTTATGAATTGGTATTATTTTGTGGCCACACCCCTTCCCCACGAAGCCACGCCACTATGTATTTTTGCGCGCGCCTACGGCGCGCACTGCCCCTGTTTTGCATGCAGGGGTGGGGCTCCGATGCCGTTTCTTGCACACAGTGCTAAAATGTCTACTTACGGCACTGTTGCATTTATCTGGCCCTGAGCAGGTCCCCCTCACCAGATCCTCTCCAGGGGTGAGGGGGTGGACTTGGATGGGATGTGGGGGGGGGGGCCCAAAGCATTTTGTCGCACCTGGGCCCACCACTCGCTAGTTCCGCCACTGCCTGGGCGAGTTAGGGTTAGGCCACTGGGGTTGTTGGGTTTAGACGCTAGGGGGTGGGTTAGGGTTAGGCAGCATGGGAGGGTTAAGGTTAGGCTGCGTGGAGGGGTGGTTAGGTTAAGGCACTAAGGGGAGGGTTAGGATTAGGTGTTGGGTACGGAGGGTTAGAGTTAGGGGGGGTAAAGGGAGACAGAAAGTATACTTACTACACCCCAGTCTGTATTCTGTGCATAGAGATGGTGCTATCAGTCTTCTGACCGCCAGCATCCTGACTGCGGGCCTCCTGTATGTATTCTCACATTTGCACCACAGTAAATAAAATCATTCACTTAACATATGTCATTTTTTGGAATAGATATATAAACCACATTGACCGTTTCCCTGTCAATCCAGTGTAACCCTGGTGTAATGGATGGGTTACTAAGTAATGACAGCGTGTGCCTCCACCCGAGCTATTTGGAATTTATTATTTCCAGGTGAGCTTGGGAACGCCTCTGTTGTAGATCTAGTGTCAATCCCCCTCTATCTTCCTAATCTATGTATTTCACAGAGGGCCCTAATTAGGATGATCTGGTGACTAATGGAAGTAACTTTCTCTATTTCAGGTTCCAACTCCAATAAGAAGACAACTCCCCTGGTAAGTATATGGTTGTTTACTATTAGTACTTAAACATAGTAATAATTACAAATCATACCTTTCAAAGTCTGCTGGTGTAGTCCTCAGGATGAGTCTTTCTCAACATTAGTAATCTCCTATACAGAAAATAACTGCATGCAATACAAAAAAAAACTTAACAATCCAATAGTCACAGAGACTATCGACCCGGGTTGGTAAAAAATAACAAAAACAGTTAATTATAGCTTATATCATAGTGATTATACTATGGTGCACCATCATCTACCTACACAGTATTTAGTTATGCATAACTATGGTATAGTACTTATACGACCCTCTTTACCATCAGTCCACTACGCTTGGAAAGGTCAGTAGATTAATGGAGTACCTATTCCACTGTATAGGTTTGGCTGGGATAACTTTACAGAGTGACGATCCTTGATCCAGGTAGTTCCCTTTTCAACGACGGAGTGACTAGGAGTCAGTCCTTGGTTGTAATTGGGTACGTAGATATATATTGTTACCTCCACTTAAGATCTGGGATAGGGTTGATAAAATATGGTATAGGTGATTCCATGTTTGTTTGAAGTTTCTTTCCTCAATAACGGTAGATTAGGGTATATATTTTCAATTGGTGACCAAGGTTGTGTATGTGATGTGAAAAGTCGATTAGCCTGGCAGGGCTATATTACTTCAAATATTCTCTGGCAACTGCCTTTAATTAGAGATGAGCGGGTTCGGTTCCTCGGAATCCGAACCCGCCCGAACTTCAGGTTTTTTTACACGGGTCCGAGCGACTCGGATCTTCCCGCCTTGCTCGGTTAACCCGAGCGCGCCCGAACGTCATCATCACGCTGTCGGATTCTCGCGAGGCTCGGATTCTATCGCGAGACTCGGATTCTATATAAGGAGCCGCGCGTCGCCGCCATTTTTCACACGTGCATTGAGATTCATAGGGAGAGGACGTGGCTGGCGTCCTCTCCGTTTATAGAGATTCGAGAAGAGAGTGAGACAGAGAGAGACACAGTAGTAATTTTGGGGAGCATTAGGAGGAGTACTACTACTACTAGTACTTGCTGAAGTGATAGAGAGAGATAGTGTGACTGTATTATCTGACTTGTGGGGGAGACACTGACAGTGGGGAGCAGTTAGAGTCTGAGAGCAGGACTCAGGACTCAGGAGTACATATAACGTACAGTGCACACTTTTGCTGCCAGAGTGCCAGCCACACTGCCATTGTTTGTGACCACACTGACCACCAGTATAATATATATTGTGATTGTCTGCTTAGGACTCAGGAGTACTACTTGCAAGTTGCTGATAGTGTGACCAGTGACCTGACCACCAGTTTAATAATCACCACCAGTTTATGAGTTTAATATATATATATATATAATTGTATATAATATATATATAATATTGTATACCACCTAGCACCTACCCGTGTTTTTTTTTCTTTTTCCTTTCTTCTTTATACATACTACTATAGTAGCTTACTGTAGCAGTCTGCGGTGCTGCTGAGCTGACAGTGTCCAGCAGGTCCGTCATCAGTCATTACATAATAAATATATAATATATATCTGTCCG